>NC_067472.1:155489984-155789984 GCF_947179515.1 Apodemus sylvaticus | reverse complement strand
AACATCCAGTGGGGGAAAAACAGCATTTTTAATAAATGGTGCTGGATCAACTGGAGGTCAGCATGAAGAAAAATGCAAATCAACCTATTCTTATCTCCTGGTACAAAGCTCAAGCCCAAGTGGATCAAGGACTTTCACATAAAACCAGATACACTGAAGCTTACAGAGGAGAAAGTGGGGATGAATCTTGAACACATGGGCAGAGAGAAAAATGCCAATGGCTTATGCTCTAAGAACAAGAATCGCCAAATGGGACCTTATAAAATTGCAAAGCTTCTGTAAGGCAAAGGACAAAATGGCAACCAATAGATTAGGAAAAGATCATTACCAACCCTACATCCTGATAGAGGGCTAATATCCAATGTATACAAAGAATTCAAGAAGTTAGACTCCAGAGTGTCAAATAACCATATTAAAAAATGGGGTACAGAGCCAAACAAGGAATTTTCAACTGGTGTTTGATTACTTAATTTCTAGTTGGAATCACTATTTTGGAAGGTTGTGGAAACTTTATGTAGTTGAGGATTCACTGGAGGAACCAGTTACTGACCATGGTGAGGTATGATAGTCTTGATAGTCTATCACAGATCTCTGTTGTCTCATGACTGCTTGACTGCATTCACCAGATGACTAGCTACCCATGTACCTGTCACTATTTCTTTTCTGCCATGATGGGATGCATATTCTTAAACAATGAGCCATAATAAACCCATCTCTTTGAAAGCTATTTCTTACCAGATGTTTTGTCACAACAAGAAAAGTAAGAAACAAATTTTTTTGGCTTTACCATTAAAGGCTGTTACAACTGCATGGGTAATTCAAATAATTTGGTAATATTTAAAACAAGCTACAGGATGGTAAATAATAACATGTACCAATCAAAAGCTGAGTTAGTTGCAGATAATCTTGGAATCTGAAATATTCACAGACCACAAATCTTCAAGAATGTGAACCTTTTATTGACAATGTTCCTGGTGATTCATATGTGAGGTTAAGCAGACTCCGTTGTCAGTCCAACACACTGTGGCTTCATGACTTAGACACTTAAGCATATTGAAGCTTTGTCTCTGTCTTCTTACATTAATTAAGTTGTTGTTTATAAACACTTGTCATTCTTATGATTTCTACCTGTGGTGGTTTGAATATGCTTGGACCATGAGAAGTGGCACTTTTAGGAGGTGTGGCCTTGTTGAAGGAAATGTGTCACATTGTAGGTGGGCTTTGGAGATCCTAGTGCTCATGCTTCTCCCAGTGCAGAAGTAACACTTTCTCCTGGCTGCCTTCCTACCAAGATGGAGACTTACATTTTGGCTTCTCCAGTATCCTGTCTGTCTACATGCTCCCATGCTTCCTGTCACACTGAACCTCTGAAACTCTAAGCCAGCCCCAATTCAATGTTGTCTGTTTTAGGACTTGCATTGGTCATGGGGTCTTTTCACAGCAATAAAACCCAAATAAAGAATCTGTCTTCCTTCTATCACAAACATTTTCATAATTCAATGACTTACATGAATGTTCAGCAACTCAGGAAATGCCTCATACAAGTCAAGCCTTTAAGATGAACTTAGATTTAATAAAGGTGTTATCTCTTGACATGACTAATTACAGTACTGCCCTGGGTAGGGTGATGCAGCTGTTCATATGGTTACCATTTATAATGTCCATGTTATATGATGGAAGGAGAGTAAATAGGGTGAGAGGGCAAATATTTTCTTATAGGCAAGTCCAGTTGTGTCAGAGTCAGCACCACAATTATTCTGTCACTAATAACTCATAGCCAGTTACTGCACATTGGACAATTATTCTGACCTCACCAGTGTAAAATGATGAGGTACATTCCTCTGGGGTGCTTATTCTATTACATTAGATTGCCATTATTTTGAATCTCTGCCAATTATTAATCAATGTTCAACTTAAAACACACAGAGGTCTGGCAAGTGTGAGACATATATCTTTTCATGCGTCCCAATACTGCTGATATTTAGGAGAAAAGTCAATGTATTGAAGCCTTCAGGAAGTCCTCAGATTTTGAAATATAATTTTTTTTTTTTACGTAGTTCAATAAGCCACAAAGGTTTTGCCTGAAAAAGGTTCTCACAAGTCACCTGTTTGGCTCATTAGAGCACTAATGTTTCTTGGGTTAGTCTATCCAGGCTTGATGTCAGCCTGTAATGTGTGATGCTTTTGGACAGCTAGCACAGTGATTAAGACCAAATGGTCCCTTTGCCATTCTTCTAAGTTAAATCTGGACTGTGGAGTAATACCACAGAAATGAGGATATATATTATTTCCGAGATGAGAGTTCTGTTGATCTCAACTCCTACTCTGAACTTTAATCTTACTTTTCTTAGCATCACTCTGAGACTAGTGGCATGCCTCAATGATAGCATGTCTAACCAGTCTGTGGAGTATCCACTTAATAAGGTGCTGAAGCTATAGGCTCAGGTTTCTATGAGTAAACTTGAAGGCAGACTGCCTTTCAGTTGATCTTAAGATACCTTGACTGTGGCTTTCTGAGATACCTTAAACTACTGAAAGCCAGTTGACCTATTCATGACTTCTCAGAAATTAAGATATCCCAATGTATACTAGCTGAGTTGGAGGTGGAGGATGTGTTATGCAGTGTTGGGTAACAAACTTACTATGTAATTGTTAAAATCTTGGAAATGAAGTGTTGTTGATAGAAATTGTTCATTCACTTGATCAAGCAGTATTTTATACTCACTCTATGAACCAGGCTCTGTAACATGGCAAGGCATAACCCCTAACTTGTATTCCCTTCAGGTGGCTAAAAATGTGTACGGTCTCAGATGCTATTACCAATCTTCAGAATAACCCCTTTCCAAAGAGTCTGGATGTGCAGGGGTCCCAGACTGACCCCACTTCTGTGTCCTCCATGCAGCACAGGCTGGCTGGGAACCCTGGGTTCATGAATAGACTGGGGGCAACTCATGTAATACCTGTGGTTGACTCATCAGCTTCCTTTTTTTTTTTATATCAACACAAGCCCAGATGAATAGAGCATTTCCTAGATTCAAGTATGCAAAATATGGAAATGTATTTGTGTATGCTAGATCAGAACATGAAGGAACACTCCTCCACTGCTGGTGGGGTTACAAATTGGTACAACCACTCTGGAAATCAGTCTGGCGGTTCCTCTGAAAACTGGGCACCTCACTTCCAGAAGATCCTGCTATACCACTCCTGGGCATATACCCAGAGGACTCCCCACCATGTAATAAGGATACATGCTCTACTATGTTCATAGCAGCCCTATTTATAATTGCCAGATGCTGGAAAGAACCCAGGTATCCCTCAACAGAAGAGTGGATGCAAAAAATGTGGTATATCTACACAATGGAGTACTATTCAGCCATTAGAAACAATGAATTCATGAAATTCTTAGGAAAATGGATGGAGCTAGAGAACATCATACTAAGTGAGATAACCCAGACTCAAAAGGTGAATCATGGTATGCACTCACTAATAAGTGGATCTTAACCTAGAAAACTGGAATACCCAAAACATAATCCACACATCAAATGAGGTACAAGAAGAAAGGAGGAGTGGCCCCTGGTTCTGGAAAGACTCAGTGAAACAGTATTCAGCAAAACCAGAACGGGGAAGTGGGAAGCGGTGGGTGGGAGGACAGAGGGAAAGAAGGGGGCTTACGGGACTTTCGGGGTGTGGGGGGGGCTAGAAAAGGGGAACTCATTTGAAATGTAAATAAAAAATATATCGAATAAAAAAATTTTAAACAAACAAACAAAAAAAGAACATGAAGGAAAACTAAGTGTCTGAGTGCCTCTGGAACAGTTATTCACCAACATGATGTCTAAGTCAATGGAAGACAAAGAAACTTAAATTTCTGCATTTTAAGCCCATGACCACTGTGCTTCTTTGTTTTGGCAGTATGACTTATACTATTCTGCCTTAATTTACAACCACAAAACATACTCTAATAGGCATATATATAAACAGTATATAATGTAATATATATTACATTACAATAATATAGTATAAAATATATTACATGTAATATATATATATATATATATATATATATATATACATAATATTTCTT
The DNA here is from genome assembly GCF_947179515.1 of Apodemus sylvaticus. Classification (NCBI taxonomy): domain Eukaryota; kingdom Metazoa; phylum Chordata; class Mammalia; order Rodentia; family Muridae; genus Apodemus; species Apodemus sylvaticus. Next base: position 155,785,900 of record NC_067472.1, on the reverse strand, counting down.
TCCACTGTTGAGGTAATGCTACCAAGTATCAAAGGGTATTCTAAGAAAAGTCTGCTCTTGGTTTAGAAGCTGCACTCTTCTGTCTGTTACTCTCCTCTGCACATTCCTTTTCTTGCTACCTCTCTCACTGTTGCAGGATGAGTCTGCAAACCATGACCAGAGAGCCATATCTAGCCTACACGTAGTTTCTGCCAAGAGTTTTGTGGTGGAATTCAGCCAGACCCATCTGGGTGCTCACCATTCTGGCTGCTTTTGTGTTAGAAAAGCAGAAGTGAACAGTTGAGACAGAATGAGTGTTCACTATATTTAAAAAGAGTTTTTCAACACTTGTTGTAGAGTAGATGTTTTAGTGGTTGCTTTGTAAAACGTATTTGCTCTTGTTATATCTTGAACCTGTGAGCATTAGAACCCTGGAGAATTTCTAGAAGTACTTTTTTGTGATATTTTGAGAAAGAAGAAAGAAAATGTTTTTTTTTTTCTGAAGCATCTGTCCCCTTGAGGGAGGCTTAGACCCATTTAATCTAGCCCTCTTAGGCAGCCCGAGAGAGCATACTCTTCAGACTTGAGAGTCTGCTTGGTGGCCTCTAGTATCAGGGAAGATGATGGAGGGTACTGACTCCACAGCCAGAAGCCAAAACAAAAGGAAAACAAACAACAGGCCAGAAACTCTTGCAGAGCTTGGGAATAGGTAGCATCCTTGAAACCCTCTCAAAGCAGTGCCTCTGTAAAAGTCATCATACCAAAGCAAGTAGGAAACCTCAATAGCAGTTAATTTATTAGAAAAGATACTTGAAATGCCCCATCCTCGGTTCTTCCTCTTTGATTAGCGCTAGATCAGCTGGCTGTAGCTCCCATGGAATCACACTGCATCTCTCAGCTGCTTACCCTGGCCACGCACAGTAGCTGCAGCTTCAGGCTCTTGCCTGAAGAGAATACACCAGCAGCACTGGGGGACTGCTATTGGGTGGTTTGACATTTTCTCCATGGTGAGGGCAGACTCTGAGCTGTATGGGCCAGTCTTCATTCTCTACACCTGCCATCCTTCTTTGGAAGCTCTAGCGGTGCTTCCTGGGCTTCCTCACAAGTAATGAACACATGCTGAAAGCCAGCAGTTACCCACAAGAGACACAGAGAGCCAGGCAGCTCTGATAAGGGAGCCCAACAGTGGAAAAGCCTGCCCAGGCCTGTTTGAAAACGAGGCTGACTCAAGCTGGAGAAATTGCAGAGGAAGGCTCAGCAGAAAGAACATTGTGTTCAGGAGTAAGTGTTTTGTCCTGTCATCTACTGCCTTGTGCCTCCAGGACATCCCCTATTAAGGAAAGAAAGAAAAATTCTCTAGGTGCAGACATAATGCTAAGGTACAGTAACAATCTTCACTATCCTGGCCTTGAAATTCACTTCTGAAATGCTCTCTCCTGTGTCTTCACTGGGATAGCTATAGGCTACCCACCTTGCCGAAATAAAGCCTCCGGTAATTTATGCTCTTGTGGTTTTGGTAGTGAGCAATGCTTTGTTCAAAGCATCTCACCTTTGAATAATGAATTTCCCTTGCATCTGTCTTGGAACAATCACCAGGAAGAGAATACCAAATGTCATGACCAGGTGCAGGTGCCACACCCTCTGCTACAGACAACTAGAATGGTCCACTAACAAACTCAAGGCTCATGTATATCATAAATAGATAAAAATAACTTTTCCTTGCACGCATTTCCACACATCCTCTTCACGTCTTCCTACTCCTGTGGAAAGACTCCCTGATGCTAAGCCACTAAACATCATACAATTCTACCATAGCAGACACAGGGTAAAAGTTGACCAAACCCACTTATTCTTGAGCTTTGAAAAGAAAAGAAAAAGTCACTCTCTGGAAACTAGAAAGAGAAGATGAACTGCTTAATCACTGTGCTGGCTAGCTTTGTGCCAAACTAACATGAGCTAGAGTTACCTGAAAGAAGAAAACCTCAATAGAGAAAGTGTCTGCTTAAGTGCAGGCTGAAGGCACGCCTGTGGGACATCTTCTTAATTAGCGATTGAAGCAGGAGGACACCTGATATTGTGGGTAATGGCATCCTTGGACTAGTGGTACTGGGTATTATAAGAGAGCAGGCTGAGCAAGTCTTGAAGAGAAAGCTAATAAGTATCATGGCCTCTGCACCCGCTTATGCCTCCAGATTCCTGCCCTGTCTCAGTTCCTGTCCTGACTTCCTTGATGGACTAAGATGTAGAAAGATAAGTAAGCCAAATACACTCTTTCCTCCTCAACTTGCTTTTCATCATGGTGTTTCATCACACTCTCTAGGACAACCACATATTAAAATACTTATAAATTATTAGCTCCCTTTAACTCTTGGTATTTTCCTCTAAGGTCAAAATGGATGCACAGCTGCTACCCTTACCATTTCTGGTGAGCTTGTATTCATAGAACGCTAGTCAGTAAAACTGAGTACCCAATATAAAGACATGGATGATATACAGATTTGACTCCAGGAAGCTAAAGTGAGTTGTAACAATATAGTTTATAATGACTGTTTGTAAAATGTACAACTATACATGGCCAGCATATGAAAAATAAACTGTATTGCTGTCGCTATACAAATGCTTAGAAAGTCAAACTTAAAAATACAACACAATTTACAGTATCAACTAAGCATATATCTGGCAGAAGTACAGTGCATGCGCACTGAAACTAGAAGCATGATAGGGAGAAAACTAGAAAAACGTGAACAACTGAAGAAAGGTACAGTTTGCACAGCCAAAGCTGGATATAAATGTGCTTGCTCTCCCAGCAGGGCATCTGTCAGAGATGAAAACACACTGCTCCCAAGATGCAGTGAGAACACAAAGCACTTAGCATTGAGAAAATACCTTTGAAGAACAAATGTGCACGGCCAAAAATCTGCATGTGGGCTTGTTAGAAAGCTACAGGAGCCCAGTAAGCATGGCAGAGACAAACTGACTGGAGAAGAAACTGGGCAGAGTCCCCATCCACGTAGTATTGGGGAAACTTAACACAGTGGATAGTCACGCCAATAAATGATGCTGAAAGACTAGATATCCATACCAATGTAACAACAACAACAACAACATAATAATAATAATAATAATAACTTACATGCACTTTTCCCATTACACACAAACTTACCTAAAATAGGTTATTGAACAAAATGTATAACTTCTATGACTTCCAGAACAAAACATAAGCAAAAAAATTTGGTGATGGATTCTTACATAAAATGGTGAAAATCTAACCTAACAAAAGAAAATTTAATAAACCCATCTTCAGCAAAATTAAAATGTCTGCTCTTCCAACACTAAAAGACAGCCATAGATTGGGAAGACCCATGCCTATTCAAAGTGATAATTTGTTCTCTCTGTTTGTCTCTCCTGATCTCCCTCTCCCTCTTTCTCCTCTCTCTTCTCTCTTTTCTCCTCTCTCTTCTCTTCTTTCTTTCTGTCTGTCTGTCTCTTTCTCTGTCTCTGTCTCTGCCTCTCTGTCTGTCTCTGTCTGTCTCTCTGTCTCTCTCTTTCCCCCACTCCTGGCCCACTGTGGGTCTTTTAAGATGAATGTCTGCATAAGCACTCCTACTTTGTTTTTTTTCTACTTTTGTTGTTGTTGTTGTTATTGTTGTGAGCATTAATCTCAGTCATCTCTTGATGACTCCTGAGTTCTGGCACCCTGGTAGTCCTTTGCCTGCCTGGAAAACTATTTCTCAGGTCCCTAGTCATCCTGCTTCCTAGCCTTATGTCTCAAGTGTCCTCCTACTTACTTGAAGATCCATTTTCCTTCTTTTTGGTCTGGAGATATTGTGATGATGTGAATAAGTCAGGCTCTCATCAGCTAGTAGATCTGAATGCTGTATAGGGAACGGCATTATTTGCAAGGCCTTTCAAGGTTGTGGCCTTGTAGAAGGAAATATGTCATTGGAGGTGGGCTTTGAGATTTTCAAAAGTTCAAGCCAGACTCGGTGCTCTCCCTCTCCCTCTCCCTCTCCCTCTCCCTCTCCCTCTCCCTCTCCCTCTCCCTCTCCCTCTCCCTCTCCCTCTCCCTTTCCCTCTTCCTGTCCCTCTCTGTCTCCCTCATCTCAGAACATGTATTATTTTCCCCAAGGGTTAACAGTTGGCAGCAGACTGATCTCTAAGGTTGAAACAACACAGCACTTAGGCCAGGAAGATAGGAGCAGGGCTACAACTAGCACCCTAACTCCTGACCTGAAGATATTTTTGTTTCCCATTTAATCTCAGTTTGTAATTCTACAATCTTCATTCAGGAAAATTCTTGATTAGTCTCTCTCTCTCTCTCTCTCTCTCTCTCTCTCTCTCTCTCTCTCTCTCTCTCCCTCCCTCTCCCTCTCCCTCCCCTCCCCTCTTTCCCTTTCTCCCTTTCCCTCTCCCTCCTCTCTCTCTCTCTCTCTCTCTCTCTCTCTCTCTCTCTCTCTCTCTCTCTCTCCCCTCTCCTTCTCCCTCTCCCTCTCCCCCTCCATCTCCCTCCCCTCCCCCTTCCCCCTCTCCCTTTCTCCCTTTCCCTCTCCCTCCCCTCCCTTTCTCCCTCTCTCCCTCTCCCTCTCTGTCCAGCACCATGTCTGCCTGTATGACCCATGCTTCCTGCAATGATGACAATGGACTAAACCTCTGAAACTATAAGAAAGTCGCCAATTAAATGCTTTTCATTTATAAGAATCACAATGGTCATGGTGTTCTTTCACAGCAATAGAACAATGATTAAGTCAGAGAAGAAGAAAATGGGGGGGGCTGTGGGGGGGACAGTGAGCGGGATGTAAAGTCAATAAATAAATTAATGATAAAAACGAAGACAGATAACTTCACCTATCAGCTGTCTCCTGAATTTGTATATGCCTGAAAAACACTCACCCCCCTGTCCCTTCCTTCAATGTGTTGGTGAAACAATAGGTACTTGCTTTCTATTCCTTTCCCCCATGCAAATTACTAAGTAGCAGACAGTGTATCAGCATTTGTCAACAGTCAACATGGGACCATGCCCAAGATCTCAGTGTGCAGCATGGCCCAACACTGAAAAATCATTTGTAAATAAGTGCTTAAGGAGTCATTACTGAGCATCATGCAGTTGGCAGACATGAGTCTTATCATTATTTTTTATTTATAAAAGCAAAACTCTCTCATAGATCAATAGAAAAAAATGTTAAATATTTTGGCTTCTATCTGCTCTTAAAATGGCTAATCACAATTGCTTATTTGAGAAAATATTTCCAAGTACAGATCTCTTAAGGTGAGCAAATATTCAGCTCCCGATGGCAGCATTGTCTCTGTCTCAAAAGAGTGGTTCTAGCATACTAGGACCTGGTAATGTCAGCAAGCATCTCAGAGATGCATTATTTTCCCCAAGGGTGAATAGTTGGCAGCAGATTGACCACTAAGGTTGAAACAACACAGCATTTAACCTCGGAAGATAAGAGCAGGGCTACAACTAGCACCCTAACTCCTGACCTGAAGATATTTCTGTTTCCCATTTAATCCCAGTTTGTAATTCTACAATCTTCATTCAGGAAAGTTCTTGATTAGTGTCATCTTGTCATTGCCACTAAAGGATCATGGCCTTTTTCAGTATCTGTCATAGCCCCTGGCTTTGAAAGGACTGGGTTACAACGATCTTATTTCAAAAGAGAATTCACTTCTACTGTGTTGGGTTAGGAATAAGTAATTCAATACTAGTAACTCTCAGTCTGCCAAACTGACACCGAAATCAATCAAAGAAATAGGGTTCTTTTGTGCAGAAAATGGCTCTATGTAGCTTGAAGTGGCATGGAAAAGGCCAATCACTTAAGATGCTGAAAGGAACTTTTGCAACTTTTGAAGTTTAAACATTTTAAATTTGTGAATTTATTTTCTAATCTAAAACCACCTATAATAAACCAAATTATTCCTCATTCTGTCACAGAACTGCCTTGAGGATCTAAAACTGCATGGCATGGGGATGAGGCCACCCATAAACCTGGGATTCTGTATGCAGAGACAGGAGGATTAAAAGTCCAAGTTCAGCCTGGGTAACAGAGCAAGGTCCTGGGGTTTTTGTTTGGTTCATTTTCATCTTAATTGTAAATGGAATACATTTCAGCTGTAAAGAAAACTGATATATGTATGTGTGTGTATATATATATATATCATTATCAATAATAATTATATATATTATTAATATATGTAATTATGTATAGTATTAATATATGTCATTATATATTACATATAGTTTAAATGCAATTTTCCTACCTGAGCTGACAATGCCAACCTCCCTATAGGTTTGAACCTAAGGACAAACCTGTTACTAAGCATAAGAAGTCTCTTTCAAGTTGTTGGTCAGAGGTGTCCAAAAGACTATCAAAACATTACAGTCTATTGCTATAGTCCTTGGGTGCCACCCAGAGTTTGAAGACAAGTCCCTATTGCTGAAAGACACTGTGCACTTTAGACAAAGGACCTGGAGGTTCCAGGCTGGATTTGACCTGAAAACTTCCTCACTGCGGACTAGCTTCCATGCTACTAGAAGGTGCCAGGCAAGCTTCCAAGGGAGGGAAGCAACCAAAAGTTCAACCACCCAGGATATCTATGAACTACAACAAAAACTATGATGGCATGAAAAACCCTAAGGATGCAATAGTGGAGGGCATATTCTAGTGGCAACCAACATCTCTCTAATTTGACTTCAGCCCAAGAAAGAAATCATGCCTGACTCTGGAAAACTAACATCTTGGAGGAGAACCTACTTCTTTACCAAACTAGCATTATTCCTAACTGAAACCAAAATAATCATCCTTATACCACAGGTAAGTATATCTCTCACCCTTTATCAAAGAAACCTCTATTTGCAAAATACAGATCTTATAACAGAAACTACAACCAATCCAAATGAAGAGAATAAGCTATGAGGCGCACCCAATACTGATCCATCTATAACAACTTCTGCACCTTATTCTCAAATAATTATAACTATGACCAGTGTGTTAAATCTGTATCCCTTTTCAGCAGTCAACATCTTCTGAAATGGGCTTCTCAAAAGAAACCATTCATTTAAGAAGGGATGCAGAGATTTAGATAAGGCTTTCCAATACCCAGTAAGCATCTACATATCTGATTCTACACTTCCTTGGGTTTATGTTTATTATTTGCTTCAAAAATAACAATCTTAGGCAGGCATGGTTGTTCATGCCTTTGGTTCCAGAACTTGGAAGCCAGAGGCAGGAGGATCTCTGAGTTTGAATAGTGAGTTCCAGAACAGCTAGAACTATAAAATGAGGCCCTGTCTCAGCAAAACTAAAATGAAGAAAATAATATTCTTATAGGTAATGAATGTGGAGAAAGTTCTTACTTAAAAGGCCAAAGAGCTCTGGGTCCACATAACAGCTAACTGAAACAGATGCAGAGACCCACAGGCAAACATTAATGGAGCTCTGAGAGTCTTATGGAAGAGTTAGAGGAAGGATTACACCCTGAAAGGAAGAAATGAGAACTCCACAGGAATACCAACAGAGTCAACTAACCCAGACCCTTGGGACTCCTAGAGAGTAAACCATCAAGCAAAGAGCATACATGGGTTGGAACTAGCCAAGTTCCCCCAATATGTATATATGTAGCAGATGTGTAGCTCTGTCTTCATGGGAGTCCCCCAACAACTGGAGTTGGAGCTGTCCCTAAATCCATTGCCTGCCTGTGAATCCTGTTTCCATAACTAGTCTAGCTTCCTTGACTGGCCTCAGTAGGAAAGGATGCAGACTTGATGTGTCAGGTTGAGAGTGATATCCAGGGCAGTCTTCTATCCTCTCCGGAGGAGAAATAGGGAGGAATGGGGGAGGGAGAGTGTAATGGGTAACTGGGAGGAGAGAGTTCAGCAACTGGAATGTAAAGTGAATAAATGAATAAATGGGGGGAAGAGAAAGACTAAGGCTCAGTGAGAACATTTCACTAGCTCCATTTTTTTTCTCCGCAGAGAAATAGGAACAAAATTGACGACACCAGAGATAGGTAGAGGGGATATTCTTTGCCCTCCATACTCACTAGCAATCTGGCAAACACACACACACACACACACACACACACACACACACACACACATTACCTCTAGTTCCCAGGGAGTTTGGGGCTCCTCCTGTACTGTGCCATTTTAGGAGGAAAAGCGTTATGGAGCGCAAGAGCCTGTTTTCTTGCAGATGCCAGACCCAGATGGCCACCTGGTAGCTTCATGTCATATGTACCCACTCTTCCTGTGCTGACTTTTAGGGTCACTGAGAACGATGAGGGGACCTCTCCTGATCATGGGGAACTACATTTGAAGCATTGTGGAAGCACTGTTAGGACTATGCTAATGATACGTATTTTAGTTCTCATTTTGAGCCCTCTTCTTGGTATATACTTTCTATAAACAAGCAGATATAGAATGGGTTGATTTGACGGTCTAGTTGGCAGCTCCTGGAGTGCTCCCTCTTGCACTGACTGCTTTAAGTGAAACAAGTGTGGAGTGGCCCAGTGGTCTGTCCCTCTAGCACTTCACTGATACACTGAAGTTACAGCTGCTTGGGCTTGGTATGGAAATGTGCAGCTACAGCTACATCCAGGAATGTTTCAAGCAATATGTGCTGGCGCTTGTACCAGCTGTTTGCTGTTTCTTAGGTTTTATTTTTGTTTGTTTGTTTTGTTGATTTGTTGTTTTGTTTTTTGCTTGTTTGATTTGAGATAGAATATTATGTAGCTTTAGATGAATTGATCTCACTATGCTGCTGAGTTCTTGATCCTTCTGCCTTCAGTTCCCAATGACTAGGTTTAAATGTTCTAGACATGTTTGCTATCAAAAGTCACATGAAACTCTAGTTAACCCCTGCACCAAAAAGGACTGCCTCACCTCATGACCTAGCACAGGGAGCACAGTGGTTGGTTCAAAATGGGAATGCTAAGATTGGTGCAGGCACAAACATGCATTTGTATGTGAAGTCTATTTGTGCCACTTCCCATGGGCCAAGGGTATTCAAGCCACCACACCAACCTTGTGAAAACAGACAGAAGGTTTTGTTTTGTATATTAGTTAGCGAAGTGTTAAACCAAGTAGGAGAAGCCTTGTATCAGGGATGTGCTTTTGACCTCAAACCAGCAATGGGTAAGGGCTCTATATGCTTTAAACACTTTGAAAAAGTTCCTCGTGGCAAGATTAAATTCGAGAAAGACCTAGAGAAGTTAGTGCCAAGAATTAAGGAGGGCTAGTGCTACAACCACCATTCTCTGCACTAAGTGACAGTTTTCTGGGACAAAGTTGTTTCAAGTGTGCAACAGTTCAGAAAATATACTTTCTTTTCTAAGATTTAGTTTTCATATTTTAACAATGTGTTTGTGTCTATTTTTGTGTATGGGAGTATATATGAAGACTAAAGTGATAGGCATTAGATCACTCTAAAGACAGATCTACAGGCAATTGTGAGCCACCAAATATAGATAGTGGAAAGCCAATCACTGGTCCTCTGGATGAGCAGTATGTTCTCTTAACCTCTAAGTCATCTCTCCAACCGCAAAATACTTAGCCAACTAGAGCATTTCTACCAGTAAGTTGATAGCAACTGCAGCCTTGGCTTATGTCTCTAAGTCCAGAGAACCCTGTGCACCAGCACTTTATTCAACTTTCTCCCTTTCTTTTCATAAGAGTTTTCCTTAGCCCCAATCTCATTGAATCACCATAATTTACGATGACACACAATTTCAACTGTCATGCTCTACTGTGGCCAAAGTAAACCATGGTCCTGGGAAAAGTTGTTTTTTATTCCACTATGTGGTTACCTGAAATCAAACTTAGACTGTTAATCTTGGTGGCAATCATCTTTACCCACTAAGTCACTTAGCAGCCCTCTGTTATATATGTTAGGCATGTATTTGTGGGGAAAGGAGGGGGTCTCTCACTGAAGCAGGAGCTTTCAAACTTGGCTACACAGTCTGGCCAACAAGTTCCAGGGATATGCCTGGCTCTGCTTTGAGCTCTCTGGTGACATCCAAAGATTCTTCAAAGCAGTGTTTATAGTCAACAATTAAGAAAGTTAATTGCAAACATGAAATTAGAGCACTTCACTCATTATAGGAAAAAAAATTAATCAACTGGGAGTGACACAGACTTTACCAATGACTCTGATTAGAGCAAGTAATTCTCTCTTCAAAGTGAAATGAAAGCTTAGAAAACAAACATCTCTTCTTGCCATGATCCTGCAAACGCCAGTACCACAGGTGAGGTGGCAGACAACTTGTGTTTGTCTTTGATAACAGAAAGACAGTTTTCATTTCAGGTAAGTTCTTATAGAATTGCAGGTGATGGGAGCTCTCCCACTACTGAGCATCAGATGGCCAGTGTCCCCTTTAGTGTTAGAGAGCATCAAAGGAGACACGACTAGCAGGAGAGTCCCTGCCTTTAAAAAATGCATAACTTACGTATGCTGGCACACAGCTTTAACTACAGCACTCTGTGAAAAGTGGAGGAAGGGAGATAAAAAGTTCCATACTCAAAGAAAGGAAGCGAGAGGAATAGGAAGAAAAGAGAAATAAAGGGAAGGGAAGAAGGAAGGATAAAAAACATGCTAGAATGATTCCATGTGTTTTCAAGAGACCTGAGACAGAAGTACTACTGTGTGAGTCTAAATGCACAGGGAAATCTAGGAACCTTCCAGATAACCTGACCCTGGAATCATCTAAGCACCCAATCCCCAGCTGTAGTCTAGGATTCTTTTCACAAAAGCAAATGGAGCTCAGATCTTTGAGAACAGGACTGAATTAAGACTGAGCCAGTGTGTGAGAGTATTGTTCTAGGCTACACAGGGCAGCATGTTGTACTGTCATTTAGAACAAAAGGGGGCATATCTCTTCCTGATTCTGAGTTTCTTAATCTATGAAATGATTAGGATGGATAATCTCAGAAATAATCAATTTTGGATTTAATATTCATCTGTAGACAAAAATACTGTCCAAAAAATGGACAGATGTGGGATAGTTGACTGCTAAGCTCTGCAAAGGCAAGGTAAGCTAGTCCTTCATAATTCCTGCTTCACTTAAGTCTGGTTATGGGCCAGAAGGCCACAGATGCTCCAGTGTTAGAGAAAATTAGGAGAGTGTCCAGGCAGTTAGCTGTCTCCACAAATTGTAGAGTTTTGGAAGTCTTTGTGCTTCCTACATATTCAGGTAATAGTTAATTCCTTCCCAGTTCCCAGTTCTTTGAAGGAATTGAAGACTAGTTCTAGTCTCATAATCAAACTTAAGTTGTCTAGCATTAAGGTAGATGATCTAAATTTTTAAGGATGGATTTCAGATAGGAATATAAGTTAAAATCAACATAATTCGGGCACAGAATTGTAAACTCTTTAAGTTAGGATAGATGGTATGGTATTTTATCTAAATTGAAAAATGATGGACTGGATGTTAAATCTATATCATACTTCATAATTTGAATAATTGTTTTGGTTGTGCTCAATTAATATCTGAGAGAAAGGAGCCTTTTTATTGCACAAAAAGGGGGAAATGTGGGCTTCCCTGAGGCTGTTTGTATTCTAATGTTAATTCTGCTTCCTCAAGAGGGGCTGCCTTCCCACAAGGAGCAGTCAATCACATACTCAGGTGCTCTCATATGAACCTTTCCCCCATTTTAACTGGTCAATAAAGGCTAGAGCCTGTGATTGGGCTGTGGAGGGGAAAGGTGGGATGGGAGATCTTAGAGAGAGGAGGCAAGTGGAGAGAGAAGGAGAGGGATGGGAGAAGATGGAAGAAGATGAGGAGGCAAAAATGGAGCAGAACCACTAGTGTCCAGGAGAAACTACAAGTAGCAAAGGGTCTTATAGCTGTGGAATAAGCTAGTATAGTGCTAGATTTGCCCAATCTAGGGATATATCTTACAAATATAATAAATAAATTGTGTGATTTTTCTATTGGGGTTGGAAATTACTGCAACGCTTCTATGCCTGGTGTCAGAGAAGACAGAGAAGATGTGCAGGTATCTTTTATCACGGTTTCAAATTTCCCATTTCTCAAAACTTATGTCATGCTGGCCTGTGAATACCTTGGTAGTACACAGAGCCCCTGGTTTAAGGCAGTGGGTGTTGAGTGGAGAGAAGTATTTTCTACAGCACCTAGGCAATGAGATCTCACAGGAAATTTGCAAGGGTCTTGGCACAGTAGTCTCACCAAAGACATCTAGGCCTCAAGATGGTGCTGGGATAGAATGATTACTCAGGTCTTGGGGCTGTTCTCAGGTCTGAGGGTGCCAGGAAAGTCTGGTGATGGTCATTCCTGAATATAGAACCTTATGGTGTGGAAACTATGCACAAGCCTATGGAGCACTAATGAAAAACAGAATGTCAGAGCTGGCTACAGACCAAGGTGGCTATATTGGCCTGATCAGACAGTGGGAACAAACAGGTGACCGAAGGGAAGGCCCAATAAGCAAGGCCCTGGAGCATCTGGTTTGTCCTTAACTGGCACTTACTTCCACTGACTTAATAGGCAGCTGAGACATGGGCCAGGGTGACTTGTGGCAGTCTGCAAGTCTCCATCTCATGCATGCCCTCTATATGCAGCATTTCACAGTATATCAACATCAGATCTAATGCCTCATTTCATGCCTCATATCTCTGGCAGAGTACAGGCCACACAGTTCCTCTGTTGTTAATGCTTGAGGACAAAGTCTCACCTACTAGCCATATGGTTCCAGGCTCAGAATGTCAGAGACAGGAATAGTGGACATAGAGGAACTAGAATTACAAAGAATAGTTTCCGTTACTCTTCCTCATCTTCTATTTAGCCCTCTCAGCATCTCACTGAGAGCATAGGAGCCTCTCTCCCCTGTACCACATGCTAGAAAATTAAAGAAACACTAAAGTATATATATGTATATGTATATATATGCATAACTGCATAGATATATTACTGAAATACAGCATGAGGTTATGATATTTTGATGTGTGTATGTCTTGTAGAATGTTCACATCAAGGTAAGTACATCTATATTTTCAAACATTTATCATTTGTGGTGGAAATATTCAGAGCCCTTTCATTTATCTCTTTGTCAGTATGCATTATCTTATTTTCTGTAGTTGTGCTCATATGTTATGGAGCAGTAGAACTTAAGAAGCAATGTGCTATTGTAGTTTATTCTTGCTTTTCTCCTTTGTTCATGCCAAACATTGCTAACAGGTACATGAAGATAGGAAGCACTGAGCAGCACTGTGGAATATTTCTTAAATCCCAAAATGGTCAAATGTCAGGGGTCACTGTGTGTCATGTGTGGGTAGAAAATCGGTGAGGGAAGGAAGGAGTTGAGATATAGACTCAGAGGACAGACAGACAGACAGACAGACAGAGAGACAGACAGACACACACACACACACACACTGCTGTCTCCCTCCCAAGTAGCCATGCTGTCACCTGATTCAGGGACCTCAGCATCCTTTTTTGATCACTTTTAACTGATGGTCAGGTTTGAGGTCCCTGGAATATCTTAGCCACTGATGTATCCACATCCTGTCCAGCCTTTACAAATTATGATAATACCATTATTTTCATGCACCTAGCCTAAAGATAGAATCAGATTATGAACGGCTTGCACAATGAAATGCTATTGAGTTCACTTTGCCCTCTCCTACATTGTGACTAGTCAAAGACTCCGAGGCTACAGCTGAAGATGCTGGAATAGCATTAATCAGCTAACATCCTTTTAAACCACATCCTTTCATTAATATATTCACTTGCTCATTCCCTGTTCAAGACTGAACTTACATCAGAAGAGCTGAGAACACAGCAGGTCCCATTAGTTCAATAGGGAGCAAAACAACAAGAAAAACTATATGCCTGTACCATGGGGTCACACAGGATCCCCTGGAACCAAGACTACAAGAGGAACCTTCCCTCAGTGGAGTGCACTGATGTGCCAGAGATATCTGGGTAAACTGGGGTCCTGCAAGGTACAGAGGTGTTTCATTGGATAATGGGCTCCTGCAGGATACCGGGCTATTCTTTCTTCTTTCTTGGAAATGAGACCACAGCAGATTAAAACAGCATACAGGATGTCCCATGGGTCTCTGTAGGGATGAACTGTTTGTCAATGATTGTTACACTCTCCCAGACCAGAAAACAAAGCCTCCACATTTTCTGTCCAAGAGCATTTGCTGTGTGTGGCACCTGGCACTGTATCCAATTAACACTGATAGGGCTGAGAAGGATACCATACATCTCGTGAAGACCTCTTGACAGGGTAGTTGTTAGACTAAAGTTTAGAGCAAGGCTAATTGGCCGAGCGGTGTATGGCAGATAGTAGATGGCAGACTTCTGTGTATCAGAGGCAGGGCCTGGACATCTCTACCTGCCACTCTGCAAACTTATGAGCTAGTGCTAGTGCAGGTTCACACTTGGGGGCATCCCAGAACAGCTTCCAAGCTCTGAATTCAGTCACTGTGATGATCCAAGCCACTTGGCTCTGCTGCTCTGGACCATGGTCGGATTTTAGCCGTGGCATATCTTGGCACCAAGGAAAACACCTCCTGGGAACAATGGCCTGAGAAAACCTCGATGATTCTAGTAGACTCCATGAGTATTGGCACTGCTCAAGATCTTGTTTTTAGGGTATCATTCATAGAAGAAATGGGTCACTTTTCTACAACATCATATTTGTCATATGTTGTTTCTAAGTATTCTAATTAAATTGGTTGACATCATTCTTAGTGGACAGACAATAAGTCTTTCTTCCTTGTGACCCAGAGCTTATACATGCTGGTCAGTGATCCAAGTGAGGAATGGGTCATCATGAAAAGACATTTTTGCATGTGATTCAAGGTGGCTCAGGTTCTATAGCTCCACAATACTCCACTTTCTTGTTTTCTTGTTACTTAAAATTTTCATGTGAACTGTTTTCATACATTCCTTAGAAAGTCAAATACTTGACATATCACAGATGTGGCTTTTTGCCTTGTGTTTCTTGCCACCAATCTGAGAACTGTTAGATTACAGGCAATTCCACTAGTCTCCTCCTGGGCACTCGGCAATGGTTTATGTCATCACCTGCTGCCACCAGGTGCTTTAGATGTGAGCTGCCTATAAAAGGACTGCCTGGCCTGCCACTCCAGCTGTCTTTTCGCCTGTGTTTCCAGATGGTCACTCTCTTTCCCTTTTTGTCCTTCTCTGTGCCCAGTCGTCTTCTCTTCCCTCATGGCTCTGCTCCTATTCATTTGCCTGTCTACATGTCTACGCATCTGCCTTTATCCCTTCTCCAGATCCTCACTCTCCTCTCATCCCCCAGTTAAATCCCTTTATACCACATCTGTTGTACAGCATAATCTCTCAGGAGAATATGGGTCCACAAGGTGATCTACTTGCAATATTATATTTCATAAAAATAACTCAGTCAATACAACTGCATATGGTAATGTGATGCTCAGATACCAACTCACCTCTCTACTGAGTATACTCGAAAGACTCACATTTTGTTTTGGCATATGCATATTTTTGGGAGTTATACAGAGTTCTATATCATATCCTTTAGAGTAGAGACATGAGTGACAACTGCAGAATATGCACCAAGGTCTCATACAGAGTATCAACACCTGGCAGGAAGCCTAGAGGTAAACTAAGGCCGGACTGGGCTGCTGGCCAGCAAATCACACTGGAAACAAACATGTGACTGTAAACTAACTGAAGATAAAGGGGGTGGGGGCATCCCTCTAAAATGAGCACCATAGAGATCCCTCCCCATGCACCTAGTCTTCAGAAAATTGGGTGTGCTTTTTAAAGTACTGAAAGAGACTGAATAAGAATTTGAACCAGTAGATGCCTTCACAAAGGAAGTTGAGAGTGAGACCAACTACACTACACTAAAAAATGACTAAGAATCAGAAAGTAAGAAGGCCTGGCCTGCATCACAGTTCTGCAGGTCACAGGAGGAAAAGTAAGGAGAAATGAATCCACTCCTGGGCCTGCCTTCTGGCCCACCGGCACTGATCACCTGCTCATAGCCATGTGACAACTGGAGTGGTTCTTTTCTCTTCGGGTGACACATGAATACTGTTTTCTGGCTATGAAAAAAAATATCCTTGTGTTATCAATCATTATTTGGAGCCAGCAGTGCCTGGCTAGCAGGATATGTAAATGTCACTTCCTCACCTGCCTTTAAAAGATGCCCTGGGGAAGGTGACCTTCCCCAGCCATCAGCTGGAGTAAAAATGTGGCTTTTTGCAGAATAAAGAACTGGAGCCTATTGTACTAAGCTCAAATCCAAATGGATCAAGGACCTCCACATAAAGCCAGACACTCTGAAGCTAATAGAAAAGAAACTGGGGAAGACCCTTGAGGACATCGGTACAGGGAGAAAGTTTCTGAACAGAACACCAATAGCATATGCTCTAAGAGCAAGAATTGACAAATGGGACCTCATAAAATTACAAAGTTTCTGTAAGGCAAAGGACACCATCAAAAGGACAAATCGGCAACCAACAAATTGGGAAAAGATCTTCACCAATCCTACATCAGATAGAGGGCTAATATCCAATATATATAAAGAACTCAAGAAGTTAGACTCCAGAAAACCAAACAACCCTATTAAAAATGGGGTACAGAGTTAAACAAAGAATTCTCACCTGAAGAACTTCGGATGGCGGAGAAGCATCTTAAAAAAAGCTCAACTTCATTAGTCATTAGGGAAATGCAAATCCAAACAACCCTGAGATTTCACCTTACACCCATCAGAATGGCTAAGATTAAAATTTCAGGAGACAGCAGGTGTTGGAGAGGGTGTGGAGAAAAAGGAACACTCCTCCACTGCTGGTGGGGTTGCAAATTGGTACAACCACTCTGGAAATCAGTCTGGCGGTTCCTCCGAAAACTGGGCACCTCACTTCCAGAAGATCCTGCTATACCACTCCTGGGCATATACCCAGAGGATTCCCCACCATGTAATAAGGATACATGCTCTACTATGTTCATAGCGGCCCTATTTATAATTGCCAGATGCTGGAAAGAACCCAGGTATCCCTCAACAGAAGAGTGGATGCAAAAAATGTGGAGTACTATTCAGCCATTAGAAACAATGAATTCATGAAATTCTTAAGCAAATGGATGGAGCTAGAGAACATCATACTAAGTGAGGTAACCCAGACTCAAAAGGTGAATCATGGTATGCACTCACTAATAAGTGGTTATTAACCTAGAAAACTGGAATACCCAAAACATAATCCACACATCAAATGAGGTACAAGAAGAAAGGAGGAGTGGCCCCTGGTTCTGGAAAGACTCAGTGAAGCAGTATTCCGCAAAACCAGAACGGGGAAGTGGGAAGGGGTGGGTGGGAGGACAGGGGGAGAGAAGGGGGCTTATGGGACTTTCGGGGAGTGGGGGGCTAGAAAAGGGGAAATCATTTGAAATGTAAATAAAAAAATATATTGAATAAAAAATTAAAAAAAAAAAAAAAAGAACTGGAGCCTAGGAAGGAAGTTTAGGTAGAACTTCCTCGGAGGCAGAAACACTGATGCAGACAGAGGAAGAAGGAGGCAGACAGACAGATTGGAGCTGGGTGGCCAGCATGGAAACCTACTAGGAGATGGCGGGTTAAGTTAGATGATAGCTGAGAGACTGTGCTCAGAAAAAGCCAACAGCTTTAAACTACATAGACATCTCCGTGTCCTAACTAAACCTCAAAAGCAATCTGTAAGAGCACCCAATAGTTTTCAGTCTCTTACTGAAATATTTCTTTTCTAGATTAAGAAAGTTACTGCTCAGAATTAAAATGAAAGTCATGGGGTTTCTGCATTCCACCCTGTCTTAGTTTTCATCACTGTGACAAACAGCCCGAACTAATAACATTAGGAAAGAAAAGTGTTGTTTTTCCACTCAGTTTCAGAGTTTTCACTCCATGGTCAGGGACCTTTTTGTTTTGAGCTGAAGCAGCCTAGGACACCTAGGACACCTGGCAGACCTCTCACATCCCCGAAATGCTTCCTTCACAGGGACACTCTAATAGCCCACCTTCTTCTCACTACGCCCTGACTCTCCCAGGTCCCAGGACCTCCTAACAGGGCAAAACCTTTAGCACATGGTCATTTAGAAGTTATTCAGGATTAAAACTACATTAGATCACACCTAGAATGTAGTAGACAATAGTGATGCTGTACCTATCCCAAGCCAACTCAAGTCAGAAAGATGGCTACTTCTTTATTTTACAGGAGCACCCCAATAGCTTGATTGCAGCCACAAAGGCCATGTATGGGATGGCTGATTCCATGAGAGATGTTAGAAGGTGGGCTCTAATGCCAGGTGTTTGGGACACATCACTACCTTCTGCAGGTAGGGTGAGCCTGTCATTCATGTTTCTTTTGTCTCTTGCCTTTATGTTCCTCCACATGACGATACAACATGAGGCCCTCCCTAGTACCAGCTTCTTTACCTTGTACTTTGAGGCATCCAAGGGATGAGCTCATACATTTCCATTCACTATAAATCACCCAGTCTGTGAAATTTGATTACAGCAGCACAAAATGAACTGAGACAAGGACATAGAGAACAAAATTACCAAGCAAAGGAAAATTCAGTAAAACAAACAGGACTTCCCCTCTCTCATACCAAAGCTACACGGTTTCTGTTACATCACTGTCTTTCAATATTTACAAAGCCAGATGAAATTTTCTTTCATGGCAGGTCTTGCAAATTGCTGCTTAATAATCAGATCATGATGACGACCATATTTATCTAATTAGGTCTGCATTTACTTTAATTTAAGGCAAGTAATGATGCTAGATTAGAAATTCTAGTTAGGGACCAGGGTTATGTCTTAATTAGAGCATGTGCCCAATTTTAATATTATATGAAAACTAATTTAAATATAATGGGTAAGCAGGCCTTTTAAAGTTATTTTTTCTTAACAGTAAACCTCTGTGGATTATTGTTTGGTACAATAGTGGTTTTTACACTTGCCATTAAATGCTGACAACCTTCAGAAAGTGACAGGTGTAATGTGTATCTGTTCATTGTTGTACATGGATTTCATCCTAGAAATGGGGCAGACATGTTTGTAAAAAGTAATTATTCATAAAAAGAGCATCATTCACCAGTGTTCTGCTATCTAATTTTCCCCATATGAAAAGTATAATCTATCATAGTGGAATGTCAGAGTCTCTTCAATATATTTGCATTTGCATTTTTAAAAGAGAGGGAGTTGAAGGCAGGGGAAGGGGACTTCATCTGTCCAGCACGGGGCTCTCATGCCAAGGTACATTTTGGCAGCCTTGTTTCTGAAGAATGCTTTTAAGGAGACCTAAATTTAGCTAACTGTCTCTCGATATCTCAACCCCTCTTAATACATTTCCCCCACATGCAATCAATATCACTCATTGGGAGTTGATGAAGCACCAGTCAGGCATGTTACAATTTGTGTCAATATTATTTCATCTCATTGACACAATGCATGAGGATTTCTTTAAGTGTGAAGGCAGACCTGGTGGAAAGTATATCATTTCCAAGTGACTCATTCATTGGCTTTTTTTCCTTTATTTTCCTTTATATTTTAAAATGGAGCCTTGCTGGAGTCCCCCACACCAGGTTAAGTTATGATTCTGCCTCTACTCGAAAGTAATTGAGTCTACAAGGGGGTAGTGCCAACCTAGTCTTGTGGCCTTTATGTGTACTTTTTCTGTTAAGCACAATCTAGTGCTCAAAGCATCTCATTTAGAGGCCAAGTTAGTTCTCTCCTGATTTTATATCTGCTTGGTCTCCCAGGTCCCAAGTAAGTCACACCATTCACCTCTGTGGGAGTCTCCCCAGTCAGCGAGTGACTTCTCCCTATATAGAAACCCACAGAACTGAGGAAAAGAGACCTGCCTTGTTGCCTCATACATTAGGTTCTAAATGTGTCTGATAGAAGAAAACCTCCACACTTTAAATTTCTATCATGATATAAGGTAGCCTCTGAAGTTTTGAGAAACATACACATGCATGCATATACATACACACAAATGCACACACACACAAATATATATTTGTATGAACACATAAACATATAAAATACATATATACATGTACATACACACATTCAAACATACAGATGCTTATGCATGCACATATATGCACACATACAAGATCACACAGGTGTACACACACAGATACACACACATTTATATTGTTGCTGCTAAAGAGAAGAAGCAATCTTCATTTGAAAGAAAATATGATAGAATAGCATTTTCTCTAAATATTTTATTTTATTTTTTTAAAAGATTTATTTGTTTATTTTATGTATATGAGTACACCATTGCTTTCTTCATACACACCAGAAGAGGGCATCAGATCCCATTATAGATGGTTGTGAGCCAAGATGTAGTTGCTGGGAATTGAACTCAGGACCTCTGGAAGAGCAGCTGGTGCTCTTAACCACTGAACCATCTCTCCAGCCCCTCTCTAAATATCTTAAGACCAATAAGAAAAGGATTCTTTTATTCAAACGATTTCACAGCTATGCCATACATAACTATCAGTTTGAAAAGCCATGATAGCTGATTTAGGCTGGGGCCATATCAAAGGGTGGAGTTTTGGAGTTGTCAGGCCAGATGAAGTCTAATACTCAGCTCGGAGCTCATCTGTCCTGAATCACAGACCTAGATCACAGAATAGGCATGGCTCCTAAATCCTAGCCCTCAAGGCCTTATCATCTCAGCTCTCGTTTGCTTTGGGCTTCTCCTGTTCTGAATCTCTCTGCTATAGTTTGAATTTCTACTGTTCCCAAAGTCTCATGTGTTGCCATTTTTGTCCTTAGCCCATGATACTGCTAAGAGGTAGTGGGGGCTTTGTTAGGGAAATGAATGGGGGGAAAGACAGGTGTCTGAGGACACAGCCTGGAGATGTTCAGGGCCAGGTGCTTATCCTCTTTTTCACTGCCTGGTCCCTGATAACTTAGCAGCATTGTTCCACTGAGTTTATCCACAAATGTTAAAACATTCTCTTCCACAAACAAACAAACAAACAAAAAACAAACAAACAAACAGATCTTCCAGAGCCCAGAAACTACTGCTCTTTACATTTTTCACCTCATGATCTACATACAACCTGTCACTTAATCCCTAAAATATCATGGGAGATGTTCTAGTATCACTCTGTTTCTATGACAAATATCATAATCAAAATCAACTGGTTTGAGTAAGAGTAGACCCATAGACTCATATATTTTAATGCTTGGTCCCTGGATGATGGAGATGTTTGAGAAGGATAAGGAGGTATGTTGATGGGGAATGGGCTTTAAGGTTATAGGCGCTTATTCCATCTCTAATTAGTTTCCCCATCTCATAATTGTTGATCAGGGTGGAAGCTCTCAGCTACAAGTCTAGCATCATTCCCACCTTGCCTGCTGCCCTTCTCCCTGCTGTGATGGTCACTATCTCACTCTCTGAAACTCTAAGTTCCAAATAAAATCTTCTATAAACGGTCTTATCACAACAATAAAAAAGAAATTAATATGGGGAGAAAAGTGCTTTTATTTTTTTCATTTTATAATTCATGGTCCTTCACTGAGGGAAGTTGGGACAGGAACTTAGTGGAGATTGAAAGGGAGAAGCCATAGAGTAGAGCTTCTTGCTGGCTTGCTCACAGGATCATACTTAGGTATCTTTCTTATATAGCCCAAGAACCTGACCAAAGAATGGTGCAAACTACAGTGGTCTGGATCTTCCTACGTCAATAGCTAAATCAAGGTAACCCCACCCCCAGACATGTCCATAGGCCAGGCCAGGCCAGTGTGATCTAGGTCATCCCTCAATTGCGACTCCTCTTTTCAAGTGACCACTGGCAGTTCAAGTTGTCAGTTAAAGCCAACTAACTAAAGTTGAAGTCCTATGTCTTCAACTTTAGGCCTTATTGTTTTCATATCTTCACAATCCTCATCTCCAAGCCAATTAAGAGATATTCAATTACTCTAGTTTTTCACAATACCCATATTGTAAAACTCAACTCCCTTAGCCTCATCTAGCAGTAGCAGATTACAGAAACATAATGCAATTAGCAGAAATATCAAATAAACCCAAGTAATAAAGATTCAGAAATCTGTCTTCTGGTAAAACTGTGCTTTTAAAGGAACTCCACCTCTCCTTTCTGTCTTTCTAATGAAAGTTCTTCCCATTGGATTTAAAAGGACTTGTGTTAAGTATTGTAGTATTGATGATATGGCATTGATTGGTATTAATAGATGGGATATATAAATCAGCTGGGTCAAAGCAATTATAGAAAGAGAATCCTGATGCATAACTTATGCAGAAATCAAAACAGGAAATGGATTCACAAGCCTGCTGCAATATGCCAAAAACCTTACCAGCCTTGTGGTGGAAGCAGAGTTCACTTGCCTCACAGGTAGGAAGCACTAAGTAGTATCCTGAATACAAAGCACACAACACCTGCAACTTATGTAATGTTTGTTTTTGGTAGCTACCTCATTAGAGAGTCAAATATGCTACTGTTTCCCTAATCATAACCAATCCCATGGTCCTCAGGTTTCTTGGTTGTTGGAGACAGGGTTTCTCTGTGTAGCCCTGGCTGTCCTGGAACTCACTCTGTAGACCAGACTGGCATCGAACTCAGAAATCCACCTGTCTCTGCCTCCTAAGTACTGAGATGAAAGGCTTGTGCTATCACTGCCCGGCAGGTCCTCAGCCTTCTATTCAACAGTATCCTGTGTCCCATGCAACAGCCTAAAATCAAGGTACAACTGTACCCTTGTCTTTCCTCTGCACACACAGCTGATGGTAGCAGCCATTCTTTTTTTGGACATTGATGGTAGGGCATTAATGGTGACAGTATTAATGTATTTCCTTCTTAGAACTAAATGGAAACAAGTGCCTTCTCATCATCTTTACCCTCCCCGTGCTTATAGCTCAGACCTGTATTATGAATATTCTTTGGGCCTAGACCAAGTACACACACATGGGGTTGGCTGCATTGGCTGCTGAAATCTTTCATTCCTTACAGAGTTCAAAATGCATTAGTGATGCTCTCATTTCCTCTCCTCTGATTCATCCAACTTCAATGTCTCTCATTTCTGAATGGATGTTGAAAAGAAATAGGAACACTGTCGTAAATAAATTAAACATCTGTTTTAAGTACCTCAATTCATTCACTGATTCATCCAATTAACATTTAAAACCCAAACAATATTTATGTGCCAAACTCTCTGAGAGACATGGAAATTGCTCGTTTTTTAATTATTGAGAGTTATCTGGTACTTAGCCAATATAAAGTTATTCCAAAATAAAAAATTGCCACTTCTGCTGTCTTAGCTTCACTATTGGCAGGATTAAACACCCTGACCAAAGCAACTTGGGTGAAAAGGGGGTTATTTGGCTCACATTGACATCTCATTTTTCATCATTAAGGAAATCTAGGCAGGAACTCAAACAGGTCTAGAACCTGAAGCAGGAGCTGATGCAGAGACCATAGAGGAACACAGCTTCCTGGCTTGCTATGCATGGCTTGCTCAGACTACTTTCTTATAGAACCAGGACCACATGCCCAGGGATGGCACCAACCACAATGGGCTGGGCCTTCCCACATCCGTCTCTAAGAAAAGGCCCCACAGGCTTGTCTGCAGCCCCCTTTTATGGAGGCATTTTCTCAGTTTAGGTTCCCTTCTTTCAGATGACTATAGCTTATGTGAAGCTGACATAACACTCTCTAGCAAACCATCATTTTTCTGTTGAGACTTCACCCTCTTAGAATCAGCTAGTTCCAAATTCAGGGCTATTAATTCTGTTTGTTCAGGCCAATACCTGCTATTCTACTTCTGTATTTTGTTATTCTTGAGACTTTTCCTTAGTGCCCACATAGGACTTTTATGTAGTCCTGTTCAGATTAGCATCTTCCACACAACCTTCAGTTTCAGCTGAGAAAGTCATTTGAACACTGGATATATAAACATATTAGATATTTGATATGCCTTTGCTCTGATTGGGAATTGATTGTCACAATTCCTTTCATAGGAAATTATATATTTAATACAATTTTTAAAAACTAAAGTAATGGAAAATTTAATTTCTATGCAAATTAGGGACAACTCAAGTAAGTTTTAACTAGATTGTCTCTAGTTCATAATTTGGCTAGAGACAACCTATCTTAATCACAAATGTGCACAGATTTAAAAGTTATTATTCTAAGCCTAAGCAATTAAATTAATTCTCTGTTGAGGTGGAGATACCACCTGCTGGTCTCCCATTAACTCTTTTGTCTAAATCCTGCAAAATGCATTTAGCTCAAAAGACACTTCCCAGTCATCTTTACAACCTAGGGAGCTACAAGTCTGAGTTTCAGCTGAAAGGCCTGCTGAGTATATGGGGTCACTGTCATATTCCCCATCTCAACCTTCCTGTGTCCTTACAAACTGTGGCAGAGAGGGCAGGCCACTGGCAGAGGCACCAACAAGCCACATTCTTGTGCCTGGAGCCTGAGGGAAGAGGCCAGTTGGAGCTGGGTCGTCGAAGACTCTATGAAGCTTACAGGTAAGCTCTTAACTGGCCTACAGAGTCGCCTGAAAGCATCTCCTTCATGTGCTGATAGCATTGCTGTTACTATCTGTCAAACTTCCCTCTAAGTCACACACACAATGCTACTGGTGACACTAAGTGTAATGTGAGCTTTTGTCAAAAGTGGACATGTATATTGATGTGCCCAAATATGGTGTGACATGTATAAATATGCACTTTTAATATCTGTGTTTGTGTGGGTGAGGGTGTAAATAAAATTATGTGTGTGTGTGTGCATGTGTATAGAGGTATATGCATATGTGTATATGTACACGTATATTTGTGTGCATGTATAGCTGCACATGCACGTGAGTACGTGCATGCAGGCATGCTAGCATACATGTGTGTGTGTGGGTGTGTGTGTGTGTGTGCATGTGTATCCCTACATAATTGTGTAGATGCCAGAGATTGGTGACAGCCATCTTCTTTGTTAAGTTTCCTCATTATTTACTGAGACAAGGTTTCTCAGTGAACCAGAAGGGCATTGATTAACTAGTCTGGCTGGCAAGTGACTTCCTGGACCCTTCTGTCTACTTCCTGGCTTTTATGTACAAGTTGATGATCCAAATTCAGATCCCCATGCTTATGCAACAAGCACATTACCTACTGAGTCATTTCCCTGGCCTTAGGATACAAAGTTTCTGTGTCAATTTTTTAATTAAAAATAGGTCTTTGTGGGCTGGGGAGATGATATAGTGCATAAAACACTTGCCATGGAAAATGCGAGAAAGGAGTTTAGATTTTCCAGGTTACACACAGAACTGGGTGGTCATAGTGGCTTGAGAGATACAGAGAGAATTCCAGGGTCAAATTGGCTGGCAAAATTAGCTGAACTGACCAGCTCCACATTTAGGTAGATATCCAGCTTCGTTAAATAAGGTAAAGACTTATTAAAGAAGATATCT
The DNA here is from genome assembly GCF_947179515.1 of Apodemus sylvaticus. Lineage (NCBI taxonomy): Eukaryota > Metazoa > Chordata > Mammalia > Rodentia > Muridae > Apodemus > Apodemus sylvaticus. The sequence goes on along the minus strand of NC_067472.1, from coordinate 155,760,486 downwards.
CATGTCAGCTCTGACCTCCACATAAAAGAAGGAAGAGGTACACGCACACCTCCACATATTGCATGTACATGCATGTACACACACCGTATATGCATTCACAAACAAAAATTATTTTTGATGAAAAACTAGAGCAAAAAAGTATTGCATGTGGTTTGTATATGAGGGGAAAGAGAAATTTCAAGAACAGAAACAAGTCTTGTGCATTTGATCGCCTTAGAAATGACTGATGTTCAGTTTAAGTTGTAAGTGCTTTAGAAGAGGGATCAATATGTGTCTCCTGATTTAAACAGTGTGTGAATGGTAATATTTAAGTGGAAAGTCATATTTCTACCCTTGAATAGTATGGAATACAAACCCACAACAGTTGCCCACAGTGGTGACTTTCCAGGGCTGCCCATGGAAGAATGTGTGATAACCACAGAGCACAGACCACGGGATGAAAAAAAAAATCATTCCCATCATGAATCATCTATTACTGTCTGCAGCTTTTCCAGAAAGGGTTGTCAAATGGGAAAACATGACAGCAGAAAGTGGAAGCAACAGCAGCGAGCACAAAGGGTAGAAGGCCACCATGACTCACTCTGTAGGAAATGAGGTTCCGTCCTTGCTCACACCTACAATGAGACAACGCCTCATGACAAATGACCTGGAACGATGTCAGCCTCTGCTCCACATGGGAAGCTGCTGAACTTTTAAAACTATTCATATTGATCTCTTCATCAAGAGCTGATGCAATCATTTCAATGTGTTAAAAAATAGTTATTTCCCTCTCATCTCAGGTGTGTGCTTAGGATGCCTGGAGCTACCCAATGGGTCACCTGGGGAAAGAGTATGAGGCAGTGACTGATGGAGATGGAAAGCCCTGTGTGCCTCTGCTTCAGGAAGAAGATCTCAATGCCTACCAGAATTACAACTAAAATTGTATTCGCTAAGACTCTTCAGATTCTAAGATAAATTAGACAGACATGAAGCTCCAAAATGGAATATGTGCTTAGTATGCTTGATGCCTTAGGTTCATTTGGAAAAATAGAGGAGAGTACAAAGGCTGAAAGGGCAATGAAGCACTCCCATCCTGGGAATTTGAAATACCATGAACATGTCCTCTCAGCATGTTCAGTGTACAGCTGAAGCTAACACTTTGACCATTGTTTTTCAATGATGGCAGAGAACATAACTATGCTGAGGGCTCCATGAAAGCCAGCTGCCTGATTGAAAGTCAGTGTGTAAAGTGTGGAGCTCTGCATGCAGAGGATCAAGCAGCTGACATCGGACACTGAACTCGGTAATGTGTACATGCTTCATCATTTCCATAAACAAAATGGGGTTTCCACCCTCTCGTGAAAGTCCACAGTCTCAGGCAGTCCTGATCCTCTGTCGTGTGGGCTCAGGCATACTCAGCTCAAACCAATCAGTACACACCCATCTGGGCTACAACAGAAAAATCTCAGTCAATGTCAATCTGACAGATCCACTGCAACCAGACAGCACAGAAGCTCTTTCAGAAGCATTAGTTGTTTCTGGAAAGTAAACCTTCCACTCATTATTTGGAAATCACAGTAAATCATAGGCAACTGAAACTTTGAAACACAAAGCTTCCAATATGAGACAAACACTGGAATAGTAGAAATGTTAGAAATGGCTGATTGAGCTAATTCAGAGGAGCACAAAGATAGTCATGAATAGAGACTGAAATGGAATAGCGCTTTTGCCATTAATCAGTGAACAAATTTCTCTAACTGACAGAACTCGTCCTGGATGGAAAGGAGCACTTTATTTGCAGAGCACACCGACACCCTTCCTGGTCAGGAATGCATGCCTTCTTCTGTCACTCATCTCCCAACATCTGGTAGGGCTCAAGGGGTTTGAGCACAAAAGTTAAGTCTCAAGCTGCTCAGGGCCCCCAGGGCCCTGTCTTGTCAGCAAAAAAGAAAAAACCGGGGCATCTTGTAAAATTACACAATGATCATATGTAATAAGGAAGGGAAGAGGCACAGAAAAGAGGTCAAATGACAATGTATCAGGGGATAATTGGGGCTTAATGAGCTGCCATTCTGAAGCTTTCAGTCAGAAATTATTGAGTAATTGAGAACACTAATTCATTATATGTTGCAATCAAGTTTGAAAGCATAAGTGCTAAATGATAAATTCAGCTTCCACTGTATAACTAACCATATGCATATAAATATATAGGAATAGGAGATGATAACCTACTGCAATATATTTAGTCTAGAGTCCAGTGTATAAGCCACCACTACTTTGAAATGTTATAAGAACTCAGATCACTACTGTGAAGGCTTTAGAATTTCAGCTATAGAAATTCTTATAAGAGAAAAATTTATGAAGGGCTCCCAACTATTACTTAATTTTTAAGGAAAACTGTCTAGATAGCCACACATTAAAACAGACAGAAACGGTTGTCAACTTTTCAACCTGCATCACTATATACCTTTGACTACATTTTATTAAATAAACAACCTCCATAAGTTCTGGAGAGTATTATGGCTTAAGTATTTTAAATGAGCTAAATTCAAGCACAAGTTTGTGGTTGAAATATATAAATGTTTTGCTGTACCATGCTAACTTATTTAAGAGGCAGAGGATCAGAGAGTTTCTGTGAGACTGTTTCCTAGGAATGGCAGAAGCTACACCCATAAAGTCTTACTAACAGAGCTGCCTACACATGCCCTGAATGAACAAAGAGGGTACCAACAGACACACTTACGTGGATGGGGGAAAGTGTATAAAAAACAAACAAAACAAAAATCCTATAGGAAACTGAGGAATGCTAAGAAACAGAGTGATAGTCTTCCCCAGGAAAGAGCACAGCAGCTGGTTACCTACGACCAAATGATCATCCCTGAAAGTAGACATACAAGGAACACCAGAGGTATATAAGAACAATAAAAAAAAAATTCAAAAAAAAAGATGAGGCCATGAGTTTGAAAGTGCAAGGAGGGATGCATGGAAGGACACAGAGGAGGGAAGGGAAGGAAGAAATGATGCAATTATTTTATAATCTCAAAATGTTAAAAATGAAAATGTGACAGGAAACTTTATAATTATTACCAAGGTGTCTGTGAACTTGAGGAAATGTATTTAGTGGCCACAGGCTCACAGAAGTGGCCACCACTTGGCAGCCACTGGTTAATCACAAGTCACACAAGCTTTTCAAAGTGTGTGAAAGATGCAAACTGAGTTGTGGCAGCTCATGCCCTAGAGATACTCCTATTCAGACTACCAAAACATCATCAACAACAACAACAATGAAGCCACCCCCTGGGAACTATTACTTGCCTCCTGGATTTGACCTATAGTCCACTACTTAGGAATGAGCACTTCTATCATTTGTATAAAGCAGAACATAGGAAGCTGGAAATTCTTCCATGGGAGCCCTGGTTTCCTTTTGCTTTGGGAGCCTATTTTCCTTTTGTTACAAGGCCAATCTACCTTTTATCTTAAGATCTTTCCTAGTGGAGTTTACTTAAAAAGTTTACACACTTTAACTAAATGCGCTTATAATGCTCTTTTAAATTGAGACCTTTGTCTTTGCTTGTAGCCTGAGATGCGCACACTGGATGACATAGGCAAAAGCAGAAGGTTTTGGTGTCCTGAATCCTCTGCACGGGGTGCTCTTTGGAAATCCAGACGAACAAACAAACCCATGTAAGTTAAGCAACAGGTCCCTCTAATGAACACTGTTTTGCTTTGTCATCGTCAACAAAGTCTTCTGTGATTAAATCTTCACAATGATCCAGCCTACTTGGAAACGAGGAAGAGAATAAAAATGTACTCAAATAGGCACTAATACTTTAGTTGGTGACATAGGAGGTAGGGCACCTGGGCTGTTCTTTCTTTGCTTTGGCTTTCCATGTATTATGGATTAGGCAGGCACACACACACACACACACACACACACACACCTGTGTAAATTGACAGGATTGCCACCCGAATCTGCCAGTGTTTTTATGCATGTCCTTCCACGTGTCCCACTGACATGAACTAACAGACTCCCAGGTACCAGAAGGGCAGTAGAGGAGACAGGCAGCAGACACAATTTTGCTCTCCTTCAATTTAAATGCACCAACCAAGTGGAAGTCTTGTTATTACTTCCTTTCAACCAAGTGGAAGTCTTGTTATTGCTTCCTTTCAAAGTAAAACTCTTTGTTTCATTTCACATTTTAAATTGTATTTGTAATGAAGAAGGAATTGAGGGATGGTGAAGAGACTCTTAGAGTTGAAACTCATATGAAACAGAGAGTAAAAAAAAGTGAACTAACAAGAGGTAGAAGCCAGAGGGAGGCAGACCCACTGTACTGGCTGGTTTTATGTGTCAACTTGACACAGGCTGGAGTTATCACAGACAAAGGAGCTTCAATTGGGGAAGTGCCTCCATGAGATCCAGCTGTGAGGCATTTTCTCAATTAGTGATCAAGGGGGGAGGGGCCCTTGTAGGTGGTGCCATCCCTGGGCTGGTAGTCTTGGGTTCTATAAGAGAGCAGGCTGAGCAAACCAGGGGAAGCAAGCCAGTAAGGAACCTCTCCATGGCCTCTGCGTCAGCTCCTGCTTCCTGACCTGCTAGAGTTCCAGTCCTGACTTCCTTTTGTGATGAAAAGCAATGCAGAAGTGTAAGCTCAATAAACCCTTTCCTCACCAACTTGCTTCTTGGTCATGATGTTTGTGCAGGAATAGAAACCCTGACTAAGACACCCATCTTTCAACATCAAATCAAGAAAATTGGCAGAACAAAGGATTAGTAGAAAGGAGAATGGGTCATCTGTCTTCAGTTGGCCTACTCCACTGGGTCTAGGCCACCTCTTCTTAAGTTACTGTACTACTAAGCAGCAGTACTGAGCAGCACCTTTCCTGTCCTAAGCACACTTGGCAGATTGTCCTTAAGGGTAGCCAAGGGTTGGCCATATCCAAAAGGAACAGAGGGGTTGGAGGTACCTAAAGTAAGGAAAGGTCATCAGGTCCCCTTCTGGCTGGATGGAAAGGAAGGAGGTACAACTCAAATACTAATCAAGAAGAAAAAGAAGATGGTGAGTGTTGCAGTAAATCTCCAATTCAAATAAACTGGGGCAAAGAAAACACAACTCAATTAATAGGAACACAAGCTGCACGCCTAGTTGGGCAGATCTGCCACTACACTACCATCTTCCCCATCAATGAGATCCTTTATAACTTGAGGTTTCACCAGGCCAACTCAGCTTTCCTTCCACCTCCCCCTCTGTCATCCCCTCTTCTCCCCCTCCTCTTTCTCTCCCCTACATTCAGCTGCACCTTCCCTCCTCCTGACCAATCACCAGATCTAGCCTTTATTTTACAAATTTAGGTGGGGAGAAGGTTCACAGGAAATCTTCCCAGAGGATCCTGCTATACTTATACCCAGAGGATTCCCCAGCAAGTAATAAGTTCATAGAACTATGTTCATAGAAGCCCTGTTTATAATAGCCAGAAGCTGGAAAGAACACAGGTATCCCCCAACAGAGGAGTGGATACAAAAAATGTGGTATATATACACACAATGGAGTACTATTCAGCCATTAGAAACAATGAATTCATGAAATTCTTAGACAAATGGATGGAGCTGGAGAACATCATACTAAGTGAGGTAACCCAGTCTCAAAAGATCATTCATGGTATGCACTCACTAATAATTGGATATTAGCCTAGAAAATTGAAATACCCAAAACATAATCCACACATCAAATGAGAACGGAGGAGTGGCCCATTGTTATGGAAAGACTCAGTGTAGCAGTATAGGGCAATACCAGAACAGGGAAGTGGGAAGGGGTGGATGGGGGAACAGGGGAAGGGAAGAGGGCTTATGGGACTTTTGGGGAGTGGGAAGCCAGAAAGGGGGAAATCATTTGAAATGTAAATAAAAAATATAGCAAATAAAAAAAGAATAAATGTAATATGTTTAAAACCATCAATAAAACAGAACAATAGTTTGTTTGTTTGTTTGTTTGTTTTTTAAAAGGGGGGGAAATCACCTGAATCACCTGATTACTGACTCTTTCCTGGTTTGAAATCCTTCCCTGGAGAGCAGAATTAGCATCAAAATACAAGCAGCCCCAGGGCTACCCACTACTTGGGAGGAAAGGGGAGAAGGAATCCAGACAGCTGTAGGCCAGGTGACTATCTCAAATTGGCACCTACAGCTTTACAAAGTGACTGCAAAGAAGATAGTAGATAAACATAGATATCCAAGGAGAACCAAAAGGTCCTTCATCACCAAATATGGGAAGCAGGAAGCAATTGGCTCTGTAGAGCTGTTCACTAGCCCTCCTGGTGGACTGCTGGCTCATTTGCCCATAAACAGGGAAGACAGCCTTCTCCCACTCTTTCCAACCTAGCTACATCTCCAGGGATTCATGAAGACAGGGTCAACAATACAGGTAGGTGGTCACACATGTGGATCATAGATTTCCCAGTGGTCTGCAGACATGAATTACAGTTGCAAGTTTCTCATGCCCTACCCACTTGTGGTTTGACCATTTGGTCAGGGAGAGGGTGGTCCTGTTCATCTATTGCTAATATCACGGGGTCTAATTTGCCCCCACTATTCCTTAGTACACACACACACACACACACACACACACACACACTAAAACCACAAAAATTTCTTTTTTTATGATTAATTCTTAGGTTAACATACAAAGTAATACATTTCCTCATGGTATGTTCAGCATTCACATACTGTCTCATGTTTTTTTCAGTGCTCACCCCTTAAACTTTCATATCACATCTATTTCAACACCCCCTCTTATTTCCCACCTTAAGATCACTGGAAACATAGCAGGGCGGTGATGGCGCATGCCTGTAATCCCAGCACTTGGGAGGCAGAGGCAGGTGAATTTCTGAGTTCGAGGCCAGCCTGGTCTACAGAGTGAGTTCCAGGGCTATACAGAGAAAACGTGTCTCAGAAAACCAAAAAAAAAAAAAATTTTTTTTCTCAATTCCTAAAGTCTCATTTATAACAGATGCAATAGAGAATGAAAAGGAAAGACAGACAGACATGCTAATCTACCGCCACTTATGTCCAGAAGATGAGGGGCCTGGTATAATTCCTTCACATTAAGTCCAGCACAGAACACTAACTGCTTTATCTTGCAAGTAGAGAATTAACCCTTCACCAGCTCTCCTTCTTTTTTTGCATAATAGTGATGTTATCATGTTCAGTGAGGTCATGCCCAATTTAAGCAGAGTAAAGTATAAACATAATTAAATGCACAGGGAAGCAGATGAAGAACTTTGCTGCCTGAATTAAAAACTCTGGCCATGCAACAGAGGTCACAGTGAAGAATGATTGCAGCCACATGGGCACCTCTGTCCTTGCTGTAAGACACCACTTCAACATTTTAAGTTATGGCAGCTGCTGACAAAAGTGACTTGTGAAGCCTGATTTTAAAAGAAAGACTCTGGTTTTCAGGGCAATACCTACATGTGACTCAATAGTCCTCTTAGACCCCATTGACATTTTTTGCTGAGTTATCCTTGGTTTTACCCATTTTCAGGCCAAGGTATTATTTTTTTTCTACTTCTGGTCAATGCAATTTCCCTCTACATGATGCTGTTCCTTTCTACTGAGGGCCTTAGCTGCCAGATACTGCAATTTAAATGACTTCAGAAACAACAAGCTGAAAAAAAATACATACATGGAATCTTCATATAAACTTTGCTATGTCAGTCCTGGATTTAGACAATGTGCTGATTACCTTGTAATAGTCTTCTCATAACTATGACTAAGTCTTTAAGTAATATTGAGGACTATTAAAGATGCCAGGGCTCTATTGAGGCACACTAAGGGAAATCAATTTTCTACTAGTCTAAAGAATGGGCCTTGGCCCTGGGTGAAGCCATGTCATTTGGTCTACTCCAAAAACAAGATTATTGTATACTGTTGTCTCCTCCCTGAAGAGTTAATCTAGTTGGGCATGTAAGTCATCTGGGAATAATTATCCCTTCAACAAGATACTATATGTCTCATACCAAGCATCCCTTACCTGATAGTACCTGAGACCATGGAGCTCTGGTAAGACTGCCACTTTTGTGAGTCCTAATTCAGAAAAGCCTAACTTCTCTTTCTTCTGTCTCTTTCAGATACTGGTGAACACTTTGGGCTTCCTAACTTCTTTTCTGAAGCTCTGGCCATTTTACAATCCAGTAAGCATGGCTGCTTGCTGGCACCCACTGCTGTACATTTTGGTCTGTCACAGAAGACATGGTTTTCTTTGTCCCACTTCTCCATCTTCCTCCTCTGGGCTCCTAAAATCTACAAGTTTCTCGTTCTGTTGTTTCTCTCTTAAGTATTAATAAATACATCATCAAGCTTCCTTCTTGGTCAATTTTGAAACTCTTTTATGAGCAACACTAAGAAAGTAAAGGAGGAACCCCATATTCCCTGGTGGCATGGTACCTAATGTGGGGCTATCCCAGGTTTCCATCAACATCAGTGAATAATTCCAAAAGCACAATAGGGAAGGAAGGCTTAATCTGAGTTTGTGGTTTCCTGGTGGGGAAGTCCATCTTAATGAACACAGTATTAAGAGTGACTTTCTCATGTCCATACTGATGGGAACATGGAACAGAGATTTCTCATATTTTAGAGGATGAGGAAGCAGAGATGAACCAGAACCCAAGATAGATTCTAACACTTGAAGCCTGCCCCTATTAGCCTACATCTGTCAGTTAAACCCTGACACAGAAAGGCACTATGGCCACTCTAGCCAGTTCTCCAGCTAGGGAGCAGCACTACAAAAAAATTCATGTGGGAGAAAATTTGACTCCCAAGACAGGGCATTCTTCTGGAGTATACAAAAGCATGAATGGATCTGATCCTCACAAAAGCCTGAGCATCACCTGCATTTAGTTTTGTCATTTATTCTCCATTTATGGTTTTAAAAAAAATGGAGGAGCAGAAAGGAGCCTCTCTGCCCCACAGTTGCATGTCTCACCAACATGGAGTCTTCAGCCAGATGCCCTGAGCATAGCTAGCTTCATCCAGGCAGCTCTGAGCCCTATAGAAATCAGGAATCAAATAGTAAAGATGACCCTTATTCCCCCAGGGTCTAATATAAGTCTCTTCCCAGCTAAAACTCAAGAATTTCATTGCAGGTAAAGACACTGACTCTAACAGTTCTCTGTAGTGTACTCGTTTTAGGAGACAATGTCTCTATTGAGATTAAGAGCTTATCTACACTTGTGGTCAAGACATATGCCTGGATCTCTTGGTATAGTAAGGGTTCCCCTGACCTTTCTTCCCTGTTTTTTATTCCATCAGCACTCTTAACAAACACAAGTGCAACACAAGTTGAAGAACCAACCTTCACTGAGCCTTTTGATATTCTGACTAACTGCAGAGAACATTGATTGTGGAGAGGCTAGAATGTTGCGGGTACAGAGCCTAAGAGAATTTAGTTCCAATCCATCCTGGGCTATCTTTAGGTCCCTTAACACTCAATCCTCCCAGCCTATTTGCTTAAGCTAACACCCCACCACTAACAGGTAAAAGCTTTTGGAAAGTATTATCAGCTTCCACCAACTAAAACATTAAGAATGTCTGTCACTAAATAGCACCTGAAGTCTACAGCTGCTTTGCTTTGCTCTAACTGACCCACTTAATGTCTCTATCAATGTACTTGAAAAGTATCACGATTAATTCTATTCTATATTATGTTACTATGAAAACTTCAGGGAAATGCAAATCAAAACAACCCTGAGATTCCACCTCACACCAGTCAGAATGGCCAAGATCAAAAACTGGTAATAGCAGATGCTGGCGAAGATGTGGAGAAAGAGTAACACTAATTCATTGTTGGTAGGATTGCAAGCTAGTACAACCACTCTGAAAATCACTCTGGCAGTTCTTCAGAAAATTGGACATAATATTACCTGAGAACCCACATAAATCACTCCTAGTCATATACCCGAAAGCTTTTCCAGCATATAATAAGAACCCATGCTTCACTATGTTCATAGCAGCCTTATTTATAATAGCCAGAAACTGAAAATACTCAGATGTCTTCCAACAGAGGAATGGGATACAGAAAATGTGATGCATTTACACAATGGAGTACTACTCAGCTATTCAAAACAATGAATTTATGAATAATCCACTTAGGCAAGTGGATGGAACTAGAAAATATTATCCTGAGTTATCCAGGATATTGTGAGATAACCAATCACAAAAGAACGCACATGCTATACACTCACTGACAAGTGCACATTAGCCCCAAAGCTCAGAATACCCAAGATACAATTCACAGACCACATGAAGCTCAAGAAGAAGGAAGACCAAAGTGTGGGTGCTTTGGTTCTTCTTAGAAAGAGGAACAAAATACTCATGAAAGCAAATATGGAGACAAAGTGTGGAGCGGAGACTGAAGGAAAGGGAGTCCAGATACTGTCCCACCTGGGGATCCATCCCATATACAGTCACCAAACTCAGACACTATCGTGGATGCTAAGAAGTGCATGATGACAGGAGCCTGATATAGCTGTCTCCTAAGAGTTCTGCCAGAGACTGACAAATACAGAGGTGAATGCTCTCAGCCAACCAGTGGACTGAGGAAGGGATCCCCAATGGAGTGCCCAATGGAGGAGTTATAAAAGGACTGAAGGAGCTGAAGGAATTTGCAATCCCATAGAAAGAACAACAATATCAACTGACCAGACCCCCCCACCCAAGAGCTACCAGGGACTAAACCACCAACCAAGGAGTACACATGGAGGCACCCATGGCTCTAGCCGCATATGTAGCAGGGGATGGCATCAATGGGAGGAGAGACCCTTGGTCCTGTGAAGGCTCAATATCCCAGTGTAGGGGAATTTGAGGGTGGGAGTGAGTAGGTGGGGGAATAGCCTCATAGAAGCAGGGGTAGGGGTAATGGGAGAGGGGGTTTTGTGTATGTGTGTGGTAACCAGGAAAAGGGGACATTTGAAATATAAAGAAAAATCTAATTTTAAAAAAATAATCAAAAAGAATACATAAACTTTAAAAAAAAATGCCATCAGTTCAGATTCTCTCAAGGCAGAAAAAAGAGAAGAGAAGAGAAGAGAAAAAAGAAAAGAAAAGAAAACTTTATGAGACTGTTACTATGTTGGAATAACAATTTTGTAGAACCTGAATCTAATGGGCCATTGTGAGTCATGATAAACTATCTCTTATGTCCTTTGAGACTGTGTTTTTGCACTGACAAATGTGTATCTGTATGTTGACTCTCTCCCTTAAATATATCTACATTTATACTAAATTCATACTACCTTTTAAAAAGCCCCACTTTCCTTCCTATTGCCCAATCCCATAGCTCTTGTCAGATGTGCTGAGTGAAAGTCTCTGAAGCAGACTCCCTCAGCATCACAGCCAGCAGTGCTGAGTTATGCTCTCACTGCCAAACATCCTGTCTACCACTGGGACACAGCTGGGCTCACAAGGCACACAAACATAAAACATGCTTGAGTCTCTAACATGGAGCTAATGGAGTACATTATCCCCAAACATGACTGTGGAAGTCAGAAATCTCGTTCACATAAGAGATATTTTGAGAAACCACACAAAGTATGTGAAACCCCAAGAAGTGATACATACTTCTGTAAGTGAAATTCCCATCTGTTAAGGAAACATCCACTTTCAAGTGTGTCTTCCCTTAGTACTGGGAAGAGCAGTACTCTAAATTACTATAATTCTTATCAAAGGAAAAGGCTCCAAATTATGTCTGCAGATCAAAACTTAGTCTTGTTTGTCTGCAATCCATGGGCAGCACCTGCATGGCGTTTAATCCCGAACTAAAAGATTTCTTTGAGATTCACTTCTCTGATTTGACAACATTAGATGTGTGTCAATGACTTCTACTTCTTTTTCCTTTGGTTCATCTGTCTTTTGTCACTGATAAGACCCCAGAAAATGTAATAAATGAAATTACTCTCTCCCCTGTAGATCACTATAACAGAACCAGAGTGTCACTCTTGTCAAATGCTCTACAACGTGAAGGACTTTGAAAGCTCTATTAGGCATATTTCTGGCCAGAAGGATCATTGCAACTACTGAAAATTTATAATCTGGCCTCATCTGGGAAATGGGATACATCAAGCTTCTCAAGTTTTCAAGATGGGAAGCAGTTTATTTGATGTCTTCAATTGGAATAGCTAAAGGAAATGCACAATATTCTCCCTCTCCCTGATTTCATTAGGCTGTGAAAGTTGTCACAATAAAAATGAAGTCTTTATTACCAGTTGAATGACATTTAGGTGGCTTCTGTTTCCTAACGTTTGTGAATAGAGTGGTGAGGCACATGGCTGAGCAAGTATGTGTGGAGGAGGAAGTGGAGCATTTGGATATAAGCCAAGGGGTGCTACAGCTGCATCATATGGTGGATCTTTGAGCTTTTGAGAATCCACAATGTTGATTTCCATAGTGGCTGCACCAGTTTGTAATCCCAGCAGTAGTGAATGAGCATGTGCCCTTACCGACATCCTCTGTTGTCAGTGGTTCTCTTGCACCTTCTGAACAGAGTAAGATAAAATCTCAGATTCCTTCTAATTTGCATCTCTTTGGTGGTAAAAAAAATGTTGTAAACCTTCTAAAAGATATTTCTTAACCATTTTTGTTGTTTTGAAAACTCTCTGTTCAGATATACAGCCCATTTTTTTAATTGGGTCATTTCCCCCCTTTGGTTATCTTTTGAGATTTTCTTTTCTTCTAGATACTAATCCTCTATCGGCTATATATCTTGAAAAGATTCTCTTCCATCTCTGGGCTTCTTTTTCACTTGATAGATTGTTTCCTGTACAGAATATCCAAACTAGAAAGACAAATATCACATGCTATTTCTGGATGTATGTAACTGGAAGTATCTAAAGAAGGCAAGCAAGTACAAAAGGTCTATTGGGGGTGGGGCGTGGAGGAAGGAGTAGTCAAACAGGCAGGGTCTTAGTTAGGGTTTTACTACTGTGAACAGACACCATGACCAAGGCAACCTTTTTGTTGTTGTTGTTGTTGTTGTTGTTTTTGGGGTTTTTGTTTGTTTGTTTGTTTTCAAGACAGGGTTTCTCTGTGTAGCCCTGGCTGTCTTGGAACTTATTCTGTAGACTAGGCTGGCCTTGAACTCAGAAATCTGCCTGCCTCTGCTGCCCAAGTGCTAGGATTAAAGGCATGCACCATGACTGCCCTGCTGACCAAGGCAACTCTTATAAGGACAACATTTAGTTGGGGCTGGCCTACATTTTCGGAGATTCAGTCCATTATCATCAAGGTGGAAGCACGCACGGTAGCACCCAGGCAGGCATGGAGCAGGAGATGACGAAAGTTCACCATCTTGTTCTGAAGGCAAACAGGAGAAGACTAGCTTCCAGGTAGCTAGGATGGGGGTCTTAAAGCCCATGCCCATAATAACACACTTCCTCCCACAAGGCTGTATCTACTCCAACAAGACCATACCTTGTAATTGTGCCACTCTCTGGGCCAAGCATATTCAAACAACCATAGTCAGCTAGTAGAAGACAAGTGCTACTGATTATGTAATGGGGAAAATGGGAGTGGGGACTTTATCTGGACAGAAGAGACGTGGGAAAACAAAGGAGAGATAAACAACACTAAGAGTATGTAAAGAAGCTGTAGGGCAATGGATTATTTTATAAGCTTACTTAAAATGGTGTGTGTGTGTGTGTGTGTGTGTGTGTAAAATGTAGTTATGCCATGTAGGATGAAGATGCTCCTCCCAACCATTGAATAACATTGCTTTATCTGACAAAACCCCAGTGCTGAACATGGACATCAGAAACTTCCCATCAAGCTTCTGGTGGAAGGAATACACAAAACTCCCAAAACAGTATAGGTTCCTCCCATTACCCTTGTTTGCCTCCCAAATTTTGAAGGTAAGACTCTATTACCATTATTGTTAAAGACAACACATTTTGAACAGAACTTGGAGGCTATCTTGTGGTTAACCAATTATACTTAAGGCCCACTAAATAAGAGGGAATTCATGCCTGATATAACAAAAAGATGTCTTGGAGAAATCATAGATTTGAGACAAGAAGCTTTTGTCATCACTTTCCAAAATTAATATAATTTCTAGTTATATTCTAAATTCTTATATTTATATCCACAGATAAGTATAGTTCCCCCATTTTGCAACAGGTGGAGACTATTGCAGAGATCCATTAGTCAAGATATAGATAATAAAGGGCTATGGAATGCCCAATCCCAACTAGTACACTAATAACATAACTCAGGCTCAGGGGAAAATCACAGAAGAGGAAATACAAAGATTGTAAGAGCCATAGTCTCAGGCCACCTGTTTGCCTGATAGTGCCAACCACAATAATAATAATATCACCAAGATGACTGCCATTGTGGACAGGAAGCATTCCATATGGTCTTACCTTTAGATGAAAACCTAATAGTGGCCAATGGCTGCTGAGGGAGGGGGAATTAGATCTCTTTATGGACAAGCCCCTGCTTAGATTGTCCAATTGCAAATAATTAGTCGCAAATGATTAGTTCCAGACACATGTACATGTGAGCAATGCTATGACTCAGGTGTATGTGTGTGTATATGTACGTGTGTTATAGTAATTAAAGTAAAGATCATGAATTTTGCAGGGTCAAAATTGAAGGGATTTGAGGCAGCAGAATGGGGAGAAATGATACACACTCAGTGTTTATGTATGACGTTCTCAAATAATATAAATAAAATTTAATAAAGAAGTCTTTTGCCGGGCGGTGGTTGTGCATGCCTTTAATCCCAGCACTTGGGAGGCAAAGGCAGGCAGATTTCTGAGTTCGAGGCCAGCCTGGTCTACAAAATGAGTTCCAGGACAGCCAGGGCTACACAGAGAAACCCTGTCTCACCCCCCCCTCCAAAGTGTTTTTAGCTTTGTGTGGTGGCACATGATTTTAATCCCAGACATCTGGAGGCAAAAGCAGGTAGATCCCTTTATGTTCAGTACCAGTGTGGTCTACATAGTAAGTTCCAGGATAGCCAGAGCCACAGAGTGCCAATACTGAAACCCTGTTTCAAAAAATATTTTGTGTCAAACCCTCAAACGCAATCAAAGAAATAAAGGCAAAAAGTTATCAGGAAGTAAGTTCTTGTTTTTTGCCTGATAAAAGCAACTATTACAAAGCAAAATATTCTTCCGGAACCAGAACCTTACACAAAGACCACTGTAATATGTTCCTAGAAAGCACTTGTCACCATACCTTTCCTCTGAATTAGGTTCTAAGAGTCCCTTGTAAGAAGTTATAATCCACATCTAGAAGGGAGAATCAGCCTTATTCTTGAGGGCACTCCAAATTTTCATAGCTTGGAGAAGCGAAGGAACTTTTGACAGGTGGGATCTACTCTGAGAGGTGTGAAGTCATTGGGACCACCACCCTGGAAAGGATTAAAGTCTATCTCTTGGGACTGGGTCAATGAATGAAAAATAAAATTAGGGCAACCTCTTAGAGTATGGTTGGTTAATAAGAGTATTCTGTCATAAAAAAAAAAAGTCAGCCTCTTCTCTTACCATGTGACATATTTCCTAAGAGACATCCTTTGCTCCCACAGTTGCAATAATTAAACTTGAGGCTGTCATCAGAACTCAATGCCAATGCATGTTCTTGAGTATTAAAAATAGTGAGCCAAATAAACTGCTTCTATTTATAAACGTATTTGGAATAACAATAACAATAACACCACACACACACACACACACACACACACACACACACACACACACACACACATATACATACATGCACACAGAAAGTGAAGACACTGAGGAGATTCTAAACAGGTAAATCCTTCTAAGTTGCTGCACTTTCTTAATACAGGACACAACCTTTTATGCTAAACATAATTTAGCACTATTCACTTCTTCCACAAATAGTGTATAAAAAATTAGGTCTAGCCCATTTCTCTGTGCTTTCCTTTCACTGTGAGAACACACACCCCACCCATCTTATAAGACTTAAATTAGTTTGCTTTTCTTCTGTAGATAATACCTTTTGTCATCGGACCTCAGAAATATGACGCTAGGACATAAAGGATGGCTATGGCCCTCTGAACAGGGGACAGGTTATGATCAAGCTCTAGCTGGGCTCCTTTGTCTATTCTCTATTCTTTGTATAGTCTCTATTCAACCTTGGCTTGCTGTATTCTGCCTGACCTCGATAGGCCACCATTCTAGCAGGAACCCCACTAAGCCCGCTTCACAGGACATCCCCATCTCTGATGAGCAAGTTCTAGGCCTGCTTTCATATGACATGTTAGGGGAGGTGACTGAGCATTCTCCTTGTCTTGTCTCCTCTTGGAAATTTCTATTGACTGACATCCCTTATTCTGCTCACAGTTGCTCCAACGGTATTCACAGTGAATTTCTTTGCCATCCTGTCTATACCCATCAGTCCTATTGGATGTATAAGGTCTGAATGCCTTTGACCACAGGAAGGACCTTGCTTTCCTCCCAGACATTTTCTGAAAATCTAATGCAAGGAGTTTACTGCTCTCTTGAAATGTATCTGATCTCTGCTATTGCTTCATTGCTGTATAAATTTCTCTTGCCATTTTGCATTCTATGTATGGTTCAGTTCTTTGAGTAAGATGCGAGAATCTGAAAACATTCAGTGCAGGCAGTGAGACCTGATAACCAAACTTCTCAGGCTGCTACCATGAGTGACAAAGGAGAGCTGTGTTTCTATCCAAGTCACAACTGATAGCAGTAGTTTATCTTCAATTACCATGTAGAACCAGAAATGCATGATCCACCAGTTCATACCTGACCAGGACAGCTTAATGGCAAATATTCCTGCCCTCCATCCTTGTTGTCTCAATTTATACCTAGAGATATAGCAGTGTGCTAATGACTTAGACTCATTAAACCTCTTCATCTGTGCCTTTCTCCAGCATGGACAATGTGGATAAATACCCTCTCTTTGCTTTACTGTGTTAGTGGGCATATTGAAGATGGGCTGTTACAGGCCCAACTTAACTCAAACAGCTGAAGAATCTCCATTCATCTGATGTAGTCCAAGCTTCAGGACCCTTCTTTCTACTAGCACACAGTCTGAGGAACTGCCACAGTGTGTCTCCATGAGCATCTGTTTCATGAAACTTGCCTCAGAATCTTAAGGGGATGGGCCACTTTATAAGGTGCATTAGGATTCAAAACAGAGCTATAGAAAACTGATGGCACAGCTCAAACTGTATTTCTGTGTCGTATATAAGACTGGTAATTCTTAGAAATTAAACATATAGGACGTCTAAAATGTACCCTTCAATGAAAGCAATTGATACCTCTGAAGGAAATACACATCAGTGAAGTAGTACGGGGGCTGCTCTGAGGTAATCTAAATTCAAGAGATTTGCTAGCAGGGCAAACTTCATTCATAAGTCATTAGCTTCTCCAATCCTTCCCTGGCTTGTTCCTATCTCCCAGAATCCAATCAAGGTCCCTTCCTGTAGCTCCAGATGCTATACAAACATGTTCCTTTTCCAGAAACCCAAGGTGTAAAGAAATACTTAAACTGGGCTTTCCCCTGCTCATCTGCCTTCTCACTGTCAACTTAGTTCTTACCATTAATACTTGCCAAGTATTCTCACATTCCATGTGTATATGTGGCTAACCTGAGCCCCACTGTGAATCAGGAAGATAAAATTTCCACACACATCTACCTTCCAATTTCTTAAGAAAGCATTCTAAATTGAAGTATGAAAACATAATCTTACAAATATATTAAGTCATGTAGAAAAATTTTCAAAGTTATCGTGAAGGGCCTAAGCCATGGTCCTCAGTCACCTGTGAGAGTGGGAATCATAAAAGGTATCCCAGGAAACTCTTAGTCATTGGTGAGATGAAAAACCATACAAGGATGTTGGTAGTTATATGTGAATTCTATAATTAATCACATACACTATGCTAGCAACATCTCTAATCATCTGTCAGGACCCTAAGCATAGAAAAGTGGCTACTTGGGCAATAGCCCTAGCTACTTGGAAAAACAACAATCATAGAGAGATACATCAGAAATAGCTGCTTGTCTTTCGTGGAAATGAAAATTACCAATGGATACCCCAGCAACAGCCATAGTTATCTCCAAGCACCATAAAATCAAAGGGATGTCCCAAAGCCAGTCTTATCATCTGTGAGAATGTAACCACCAAGGTCTAGCGCAACGATAGCCCTGGTCTCTGTAAGAGCATCATCACTGAGATTTATTGAAGCAATACACCTAGTCATTTCTGAAGATTCACTGGGCTGTGGCACTTAGGTTTGGGAATGTTTGGCTCTCAGAGTTGAGCAGACCACATTGTTGACAAGAAAGTGGACGTGACCTCACCTGTTTCTGGTGCCCAATTTGGCAAAGTCTGCAGATAATATGGTTATTTTTTATTATTATTTACTTCTTACAAAATCCTCCCAAACTGAAACCTGGATTTATACTTTTAAATGTTTATTTTTTAACACACAGAACATATAGTCCTCCCAGTCTTCTCCTCCTAGAGTTAAAACTACTGACTTTCTCAGTAGAATGCAGATATCTTCCAGGCCACTATATTGTGGTAGGGGGTAGGGTAGAGAATGAGGAACTGAGATAGTTAGTGCATGAAAGAAGCCTGTTGGTAGAAAGACTAGAAAATCTTCCCTCATGGCACATGCCTGATAAAGTTGCAAACTATATGAATTACCTACAATTCTCCAGTGCTGTGCAATAAACACACACACACACACACACACACACACACACACACACACGTACACAAGCACACACATGTACATGCACATGCACACACACTCATGAGACAAGTTTAGATATGCTAAGAACACAAACAAAGATCCATGAGCATGTAAGTGTCTGGAATATATGGATTGGTTACCTGAGACCCATGGCTATAGAGTCACATGATAAGTTTCTCAGCCAAGGCTGAGAATTTCTCTGGGAAGAATGTAGCAATCATGCTTGTAGCCTGAGGATGCTTGGTTATGCTTCATTTTGTAAAATAATAAACCTATCATTGTCCTACCAATCACTCATTTCCAGGACTCAATAGAACAAAAGCAACTGATTGCAGAGGAACTTAAAACTCCTTCCATTTGGATACCCTCCAGTTAATGGGTACAGGGCAGAGAGGGGGCAGAAGAAGGGGAGACATGAAACCAGTCTTAGGTACTATTCTACTGCTATGGAGACACCATGACCAAGGCACCTGATAGAAACACAGAATCAACTGGGGACTCATTTCCAGAAAGTCAGTCCATGACCATTAGGGTGGGAAGCACGGCAGAAAGCAGGCAGACATGGGGCTAGAGCAGTAACTGAAAGCTCACACCTAGATCCACAAGCAGGAGACAGAGAGAGAACTAACTGGGAATAGTGTGGGCTTTTGAAACTTCAAAGCCCACTGCCAGTGACACACCACTTCTATTAAGGCCACACCTGCTCCAGCAAGGCCACACTTCCTAATCCTTCACAAAACAGCTCCACAAAATGGGAATCAGACATTGGAGCATATGAGCCGATGGGAGCCATTTCCGTTCAAACCAACACATTTGTTACACCTCTCTAGTAAAAGAGAGGTTTTTACTTGTGTGCTTCTCTGAACCACAAAGATTTGATTTATAGAATATAAGAAAGAAAAAAGTCATAATTAAAACTGAAATAACTTTGCATATGTAAGTAGTTATAAAATATAACAGTTGACATACAATATGTATTTCACACTGTATGCTCATTTCCCAAGTTATGTAAGACATTACTGTGACAAAATTTAAACTCAACCTTTTATTATTGTTATTTTCTATTATGTAGCCACAACCGAGATTCAAAGTTCCTCTATCTTTCAATATTTTGGTTCAGGGTTCCTTAACTTACAGGTTACATAGGTTTTGATATGTGTTGCAGGAAAACATTACTGACTCTGGTTCCTTGAGTTCCCTATGGTACTATAGACTGAATGTCCATGTCCCCAGCACAGCCTACTGTTATATAATGTACTTTGCACTTGTGAGTCCCAGATTCCCATCTCTAAGTACTTAGATATGTAAATAAATAAAATCCCTATGCTTCCAAGTTGGTGGTATATAGAGGTAGTTATATGGAGGGATAACTGGGTGTTAGGGTGTAGCTCTCATGCTGGGATTAGTGTCTGGCAAAGCAGAAAGGAAAGGCAAGAGACCATCTGTTGGTCATGTGCAGACAGCAAGGTTACCTCCACAAATCAAAGAGTCAGGCTCCACCAAGCCCTGACTAGGCTGACACACTGATATTAAACTTGGACTCTAGATTGGTGTGGAACTCAGGTTTGCTGCAGAAGCTTCCTTGTCTAGGATGTTTCACTGAAGCACCACATAATGACCAGGGTAGAGATTTTGTTGATACTTTGTTTACTGGCAAGCATCAATTATTAAAAATAATTCAGAAAGTGAATTTAAAGAAAAAGACCGACTGACACAGGTATGCAAGCACAAAGAAAAACAAACCTGGGCACTGCTCAGAACCATATTTTGCCTACCCTCTTGTTTTACCTTTAGAGAGTGATATTTAACCAACGGCAACAGTTTTCATTAATAGTGATAGTGGAGCTGAAGAACAAAATTCATTTGTCAAAGAAACAGCTCATTTATCTCTCCCATATTTTCTTGCCTACTATCATCTGTCAGGGATTTGGGCTAATGCTGTTTATACAATGTTAATTTGGTCCCCAAAGCTGCAAGTAAGAATCAGCATGTAAAATGCTGAGGCACCCTGCCTCCAGTTGGACTTGATTGGTAAATAAAGTTGCCAGGGATCAATGGTTGGGCACTTAGAGAGAGGCAGGACTTTAGGATTCCTGGGCAAGGGACAGAAGAAGGATCAGGAAGGGAGGGAGCCACCATGCTGGGAAAGAAGTAGAGGCCAAGTCTGAGAGATGCCAGAGAGATTACATAGCTATCATTTAGGTGCTGGGAAATTCAGTCAGAGAGGGCAGCAGATCTAGGTCCCAGGCAGCCAAGATGGGAATATAGGTTATAGTAAATAATAACTCATGAATATCAGAGGGAAGTGTGCTAGCCATATGGAGGTTCAGAAGTGGTCCAACCATTGAGCTGTTTAAGGCATATTAAAATATGCATACGTGTCTTTCATTTGAGGACCCAGAACACTGAGGTGGGTTGCAAGGAGCATCACTGACATCATCACAGGGTCAACTTGAGTAGAGTTATTTGGACTCAGCAACAATCCCCAAAGATCATTAAATCAGAGTTTCTTCAAACATTTGTAGTCTTACAATATAAACTGTGACTCTACCAGACAGGCACTAGCACAGGTCTTCTCCAAAGCTGGGGATACTCACTAGTGTATCCTGGGTCTTTTCCTTGGTCTACTTCACACCAACCTTTATTTCTCACTCTAGTCCTATCTTGAGTGACTTCTGCTCACAAGATCACTGTTTCTCTGGTGCAAGTAGATCACTCACATGCCCAAGAAACACCCAGAGCACCCCTACCTCCTCTAAACTTCTGGACCAGACCCAGGAAAAAAATAGGTCACCTGGAGTACATATTCAATTCAATATACGTCAGAGCACTCTCTTTCATTTTGCTGGGTTATTTTAAGTTTATAAAAAAATGCCCTCAATTCATATACCAGGTTGCTAAGCACCATTTCTAAATGCATAGACTGAATTATGGATTGCAGTTTACTGTAACAATATTGGATTTTACTGCATCTAACACAGGAAAACTGTTATAATGAGGTAGCTAACTGTTTCAATTTTCCCGTGAAAATTAATCTAAAATTGTTCCAATTCCTACACATTGCTTTCACATATTAAAAACATACTTTTACTTAAACCATAAGAGGTCTGGTACAATTGATTGAACAGTTAGCTTTATTGTGTCTTAGGATGGATATTTGATATTTATGTGAGATACTCTAGAAATAACAGGAAATCAAGGGAAAGATTACAATTTCCCCATAAATAATGTCTATTAAGTGAAAAAAAGTAACATGTTATTCAAAGTTCAGATAACTAAACCATTCTGATTTTCTTATAACCATGGAGTCAGTAAAAGGTAGATATTATTTGTCTAGTGATGAAAATATGAAATTGTCACCACATCAAGCAAATGGATTGAGACAAGAAGAAGATGGCAATGAGGATAGCCTTTCTACTTGCAGGTCCACAAATGAACTATCTGCAGAGTTCCTTGATTGAAATCTTTACTAGTGCCTCTGTTCTTCAAAGACCATTTAAGAGAGAGAGTGTGAGAGATAAAGAGCCTTCCAAGGAACCTGCAGAGAATAAAGCAGTCAAGTCAGGAGCCAAGACATGACGAGACTCAGGTCGTTCTGACTGCTCCACAACCAATGAAAAGTTGATTTCCTTAAGAAAGAGTAAAGACACCAAACTTCCACTTTGAAGCCCACATTCCAAAGGACATAAACTCAATGATTTTCAGAAATGACTGCTCACTTCCTCACAGTCTGACATCTTAGGGTACTAGAGAGACAGCTCTCCAAATAAAGGGCCTTTTGTTGACACTCAGGTTGGTCCTCAGAACTCGTGTGAAAAGACTAGGCATGGTGCCAGACACTTAACTCCCAGAACACATGTATGGAGACCTGAGACCCATGGAGTTAATGGGTCAGTCAGCCCAGCCACATCAGTGATGTCTGGGTCCTGTCTCAAAAAACCAAGAGGACTCCCAGGGGCAACACCAAAGGGTGATCTCTGGCCTCCAATATGTATGCACGTGTGCGCCCACGTGCACGTGTACACACACATACAAACACACACTTAAGAATAATAAAGTCTCCTTAAAATTGAACCAATAATCTTCCTCTGTTTCTAAACTCTTCTAAGATTCTATCTCACAAAGTTTATGGTGGATGAACTTCAAAGCATAGCCTAAAAAGAAAGAAAAACTATCGACCAAGCTGTTTACAGTACCATCAGAAAAAAAAATTCCCTGCTTCCTGGAAGCCTCTGCAATGCTCTTCCTTCTGAGTTGAGTTGGTCTCTACTTAACTACATCTTTCTGTTAGTCATGTAGCATGAAGTTCATAGTATTATGTTTCCATAAAGAATATTCTACAAAATGGAATTGTTCAGAAAAAGGTTTTTAAAGCAGAATGACTTTGAGTATTTGTGCACATACAAGTGGGTGTGCATGTGTGTGGGTGTGTATGTGTAGGAACTATCTGTATGTTCATGCTTGTGGAAATTAGAGGTCAACTTCAGGGCCTATTTTTAAGAAGCCATCCACCTTGCTTTTTGAGATCAGACCACTTGCTACTATAACTTGCCCCATGGGTGAAGCTATCAGGAAAGCCAGCTCCAGGATCTACCTGCTCTGCCTCTCTAGCACCAGGAATTCAGAGTGTATAGGGCTTTATGCCTGGGTTCTGGGTATCAAAGTTAGCATGTATCATCCTTGCAAGGCAAGGATGTCAGTGGTTGAGCCTTTTCCATAGTCTCCTACCTCCGCACAGAAAAACCAAAGTAAAATCATTTTTGTTACATTCATATATATGTGTAAACAACTCTACTCACATGCCATGGCATGCTTGTGGAGGTCAGAGAACAGCTGGCAGGAATGGGTTCTCTTCTTCTACCATGTAGCTTTCAGGGATCAAATTCAAGTTTAAAGTTTGGTGGCAAGAGGCATTATCGACTGAACAATCTTGCCAGTACAAAATCAAAATGATTTTTAATATTCTTCATTTATCATTAAAGTATATGCAATGCCATCCATGTTGACCTTATACCACAGGAAAATGTAGCTATCACCCTTATCAAAGAAGCTTCTAGTTACAGCAAGCAGAGATTACTACAGGCAACTGACTCCAGACACAATGCAGAGAGCCATGGATCTTAGGGAGAACAACTACAAAGGAAACACCTACAATAAAATTCCTGTACCTAAATCTTAGGGAACATCAAAGAAGAGGAGGCAGGAAGATTGTAAGAGTCAGAAGATGTGGCTGCCAGAAGTGGCCACCTAAACAAGCACTGAATAGCAGCAATATCAATAGACATGATAATGCAGAAGGGGATAAATCTCTCAGAAATCTCACCCACAGTAAAAGAACTACAGGCAACTAATGATTGTTGCAGGAGGAAGAGTTAGGCTCCTCCAGGGAAGAGTGCAGTTATTCACAAAGTGGTCATCCCATGAAACCTTATATACACAAACAAGAAAAATAAAATCAGCAGATTGCATTTGTGTGTGTGTGTGTGTGTGTGTGTGTGTGTGTGTGTAATAACAATACTTAGCAAACAAAAAGAGGTCAGCGATTTAAGAGAGAGTTGGGAAGAACGGGAGAGTTTAGAGGGAGGAGACTTGGGAGGGACTGGAGGGAGAAATTAGAAGGGGAAGTGATGTAATTACATTTTAATTAAAAAATTAAAACACGTGCAAAACCAATGTATATATATAGGAGACCTGGATATTTGATATATAAAGTAGAATGCATGACTTCTCTATTTCTTGAATTAGCTTTAGTATTAGGAAAACATAGATAAATTTTCGTGGGTTTTAATTGGTCTCATCACTTAAAATTCTGCCTAAAAACAACACACACTATTCCAAAGACCACAGCACAGACTTGAGATCTGGATTCTCTGCCCCCCACTGCAGAATACTTGTATCCACTTATTCATGACATTCATAGAAACTCTGACATATGATTTATATTATTTACTTTTAAGACCCTTTAAGGGTTTTAGGTTTGAGATATTTGGTGACTTAATTTCCAAAGTGAAAAATAAAACATAAGGTCATGAAACAAACCTAGCAGCACACATCTTAAATCTAAGCCTTGGCGAGTGGATTGTGATCTCAAATTCAGCCTGAGGTATATACTGATACCTTATTTTAAAACAAACAAGCAAACATATAGACAAAAAGTAGGGAGGAAGAATAGGAGAGAGGTAAAGAAAGGGCCCCAAAGTACAAGCGTTATCACACGGATGGCATGCTGCTATACAAGCATGGACCCCTCACTCAGGCCCGCAATGTCTTGTGTATTGGGAGTCAAAGCTTATTGGGAGCCTGATATGCCTGCTTCAGTTTCAATCTGTTCCCTTTACCCTGTTTGGCTGCTTCTTGCCTCTGCCTAAACAGGATGGTTATTCAAGGACTATCTGCCAAAGTCCTTATGCCTTTTATGGCTGAAAGCAGAGATATGTTTGTTGCATCAGACATACTTTCTAGGAATGGCAGGGCCTCACAAAACAGACCACTTCTCCAAATGAAGTAAATCAGTGTCTTAGTTTAGTTTTTATTGTTGTGAACAGACACCATGACCAAGGCAACCCTTATAAGGACAACATTTAATTGGTGTTGGCTTACAAGATCAGAGATTCAGTCCATTATCATCAAGGTGAGAGCATGGCAGCAACCAGGTAGGCATGGTGCAAGAGGAGCTGAGGGTTCTACATCTTGTTCCAAAGGAAAATAGGAGAAGACTGGCTTCCAAGCAGTTAGGGCAAGGGTCTTAAAGCCCACACTCACAGTGACACACTTCCTCCAGCAAGACCACACCTACTCCAACAAGGCCACACCTCCTAATAGTGCCACTATGTGGGCCAAGCATTTTCAAACCACCACAATCACAAATGGTAGGGTGGCTCACACCTTGAACAGATGTAGCCATCTCCTGAGAAACACCTAATTCCTTCAAGCACAAGGATTTCTTAAGGCTGTCTTCAATAACCAGAACTGAGACAGTATTTAACCAGCCAGCACTGCTTAATTGTGCATATTTCTTACTTTAATTTATCCTTTATTTAAATCAAAAGTTCATGTGAGTTCTCCAAAGATAAATTTGGGGTGACATGACCCCTTTTATTTTCTCTTCTTCAGTGTGTTGGTTATAGCACCTCTCAGCATTTCATCTTTGTAATCTCTTTAATTGGTGTATTGGGACCAAGCATTGCCTAGTAGGACTGATTGAGCTATGGTTTTATCCTAATACTTTGAGGAACACTACCAAAAAGGATGTGATAATGATTTCTTTCTCTTCAAAGGGTGAAATGAAGTTGAGGAACTTTATGTTCCCAAAATGTAAACAAATAGTTTAAAAGAGAATATACAAAACTATACAAACAGAGGTTATACAAGCCAATCTTCTATTTGCACACAGAATATTTACTTAAAAAAAAAACAGTTTGTAACACAGCAGTAAGGAGAAAGGCAGCAGATAATCTCCACTTTTAACACTTCAGTAGGTCAATAGCATAAGCAGGTAGACCAGATCACTTATTAGCTTCATCTTCAGATCAAATTTAGGGAACAGCCATCACACTGCACTTAGGTAATTGATATGATTTGACTTGATTTCATTTCATTTTATTTCATTTATGGCAAGTTGGGGAACATGGATCCTCTCCAGAGAGAGGCCAAAGATATCCATCACAGTAGATGTTTAGCTTGTACTGAAATGTTAGATCTATCTGTGAAAATGTACTAAATGTTCATCCTCTGGGTAGAATGACTTCCATGTATATGCAAGGAGAATCAAAAGCATTAGTTGTATGAGCAGGTCATCTAGATCATCACAATTGTAAGTTGTGAGATTGTGATTCTTTGAACAATTACATAAGCACCTATTGTCTTTTTCCAAACAGCTATGACAAAAAACTTCCTTAATATTTGATAAAACTTAGTTTTTCATCTTCTTGTTGGATTGTAGAAGTGTCAGGCTCCTGCACAGACTTGCCATGAAATGATATCTAAAGTGTGAACTGAAATGAAACTTTTCCCCTTATGTTGCTTTTATCAGAGAATTTTATCACAGCAATAGAAAAGAAATAAGAGAGTGGCTAAAAGTAAAATGGGAAAAGGAAGACCATCACCCTTTCAACTGGGTTATTGCTACAGTGTAGACATGGTTCAAATATGTTCCCCTACCCCAATGGCAAGTGTGGTAGTTTGTTCCCAATGTAAGGGGAGGTGAGTAATTTAAAGGGTGAGGTGTAAATGGAGGACAAAAGGTAACTGCAGGGATCAACCATATAACTCAACAGGTCAAAAGCACCTGA
This sequence comes from Apodemus sylvaticus, assembly GCF_947179515.1. Taxonomy (NCBI): domain Eukaryota; kingdom Metazoa; phylum Chordata; class Mammalia; order Rodentia; family Muridae; genus Apodemus; species Apodemus sylvaticus. The sequence continues at coordinate 155,733,469 of NC_067472.1, read as the reverse complement.
TACTATGCCTGCGGACCTGAGTTTTATCCCTAGACCTAAGATGATGGATGGAGAAAAATGAAATGAATCTCTCTCTCTCTCTCTCTCTCTCTCTCTCTCTCTCTCTCTCTCTCTCTCTCTCTCTCTCTCTTTGTGTGTGTGTGTGTGTGTGTGTGTGTGTGTATGTCTCCCTTTCTTTTTCTGTCTTTCTGTGTGTCTCTGTCTCTCTTTGTCTCTGTCTTTCTGTGTGTGTGTGTGTGTGTGTGTGTGTGTGTGTGTGTGTGTGTGTGTGTGACATACTGTGGCACTTACACAGTGATAAATGTGCTAAACTAATTTAATGGACTATGGTAGTTTCTTGTGGATATTGAGCTAATTCTCCACAGAGTAGGTAGTTGTAAGGGTTAAACAGGGCTATAAGTTACTCCCTGGCTTCTTGTAAAGATGTGATCTCTCTCCTTACTGCAGGCTGAACCAAGGGATCCTTGCATGTGGACTTTCTGATTCCATGACTGAGAGCTAACCAATTCTTGTCTTTATAAGGTAGACATAAGTTTAGGGGAATATAATACAGTCTTAGGAGGAAGAAATCTGGTTTTTCAATTTCTTTCTGACTGACTCTATTTCCCAAGTTCATTTTCTTCTAAGGGATTAGAACAAGAGAGTAAGATGAGTTTCTATAACCTAAAGGGTACAGTACTTAGAAATGAATCTTCAGGCATTCTTCTTTTGCCATATTTCCAGAGAGAAGAATAATTTCAGGACAGAACTGAGTCTAGGGCAAATCCATAATGATTGTCAAGGCCTTGAGTCCCAGAACAGGGAGATATGGATAGCATAGAGATAGAAGCAGTTCATTAAGGATAAAAGGCACTCCCAAGACAGAGGTAGGCTAATGAGGTGGAGAAAAGACCACAAGTGCTAGTCCTTTGTAAGTTGGTTAAGTAGCACCATCTTCTTCATCCTTTGAATATTGGAGCCTTTCTGTTGCATGCTTGTCCTAGCTGGTTTTGTGTGTCAACTTGACATAGGCTGGAGTTATCACAGAGAAAGGAGCTTCAGTTGGGGAAGTGCCTTCAAGAGATCCAGCTGTGGGCATTTTCTCAATTAGTGATGGGGGGGAGGACCCATTGAGGGTGGTGCCATCTCTGGGCTGGTAGTCTTGGGTTCTATAAGAGAGCAGGCTGAGCAAGCTAGGGGAAGCAAGCCAATAAGAAACATCGCTCTATGGATTCTGCATCAGCTCCTGCTTGAGTTCTAGTCCTGACTTCCTTTAGTGATGAATAGCAGTGTGGAAGTGTAATCTCAAGAAATCCTTTCCTCCCCAACTTGCTTCTTGGTCATGATGTTTGTGCAGGAATAGAAACCCTGACTAAGACAAACTGCTACCAGCATAGTGGGGTATTCTTGTGACAACCTGACCACGTTTTGGGGAGGACTATGGAAGGATTTTGGAACGTTGAGCTAGAAGAGCCATTAGATGTTAAGAGTTCTGTGGAATGTTCTGTAGGAGCTTGGAAGATAATGTTGAGAACAATGCAGAGGATGGAGGCCTGGCTTGTGAAATTTCAGAAGGAAGATTAAAGACTCTTATCAGGACCATATTTTGATTGTGAAGATTCTGTGGTTTTGGTTAGCTGGGTCTAAAGAATCAGTTGTGATTAACAAGACACCAGAACCACTAAAGAAAACCTTTGTGTTACTGAGACTATTGATTCTGGTTAGCTGGAGCTAAGAAATTAGTTATTAAGAAGAGATCAGCATCACTGAGGTGAAATCTTCTGTGAAGTGTTTTCTGGGAGCATAGAGGCTATGTTCCAGAGATAACCATGGTTGTACTTTGTTCTGTGGCTGGACTTAATACTGTGTAAGAGTCATCTAGGTGGTACTGGTTTTGAAGGCCTAAAGGGGTCATGAAGAGCAGCTAAGGCTTGGCACTGTGAGATGCTGCGGAAGGCCATTGGTGAAGGTGTAACCTCAGTTGGAATTGATGGCCAGGACTGAAGGGTCATACATTGGAGCTGAGGATTGGAACCATGAAAAGAGCCAATGAGAAGCTATTGGTGAAGCCTGGTTACAGCAGAAGACAGCAGTGTTTTGGAGTTGCCAGTGCCATGTGATGACCACCAAGAACAGCAGCAGCAGTAGAATACAGACAGCTGGAGCCTAGAAGACAAGGTTTGTGCTACAAAGGGCAAGGACAGAGAAGTGACCCAAGCCCTTGGAGGAGACTGGAAGATCATGAGTTGGATCCCAGATATTGAACCACTGGAGTTTGAGTTTTACCTTTGATTGTGACTGTGCCTTGATATTTTTCCCTCGTGAAGGAAGAAAGTATTTTAGTGGAGCCCACAGTTAAGAGACTTTGAATTTTTAAAAGATTTTGAATTTTAAAAGATATTGGACATTTTAAAGGGATTGAACGTTTTTTATTGAATATCGTCTTCATTTACATTGCCAGTGGTAAAACCTTTCCCGATTTCTCCCCTCCCTAAAGTTCCCCAACCCCTCCTTCCACCTGCTGCCTCCATGTATATGCCCACTCTCACCTTCCCAACCTTGATTTTCCTTCGTTGGGACCTTTAACTGACCAAAGACCACTCCTCCCACTGATGCCCAACAAGGCATTCATCTGCCACATTTTTGGCTGGAACCATATGTACCCAGCTCCTCCATTGGGGACGCTATGGCCAGTCCAATGGTTGACTGCTAGCATCTGCCTCTGTATTTTTAAGACTCTGGCAGGGCCCATCCAGAGACAACCATGTCATGTTCCTTTTGGTATACACTTCTTGTCATCCATAGTAGTGTCTGGGTTTGGTGACTGTTTATAGGATGAAACCCCAGGTAGGGCAATCTGTGGGTGGCCTTTACTTCAGTCTCTGCTCCACACATTTTCTCCCTTATTGCTCCTGTAAATATTTTGTTCCCTTTCTCAGAGGAACCAAAACACCCTCACTTAAGTCCTCCTTCTTCTTGAGCTTCCTGTGCTGGATGCATTGTAACTTGTTTATTTTGAGCTTTTGGGCTAACATCTGCTTATTAGTGAGTGCATACCATATGTGTTCTTTTGTGATTGGGTTACCTTGCTCAGGATGACACTTTCTAGTCCATTTGCCTAAGAATTTCATGAATTCATTTTTTTAAATAGGTGAATAGTACTCCATTGTGTATATATACCACACTTTCTGTATCCATTCCTCTGTTGAAGGACATCTGGGTTCTTTCCAGATTCTGGCTATTATAAATAAGGCAGCTATCGTGGGGAGTCCTCTGGATATATGCCCAGGAGTGGTATAGCAGGATCTTCTGGAAGTGAGGTGCCCAGTTTTCGGAGGAACCGCCAGACTGATTTCCAGAGTGGTTGTACCAATTTGCAACCCCACCAGCAGTGGAGGAGTGTTCCTCTTTCTCCACACCCTCTCCAACACCTGCTGTCTCCTGAATTTTTAATCTTAGCCATTCTGACTGGTGTAAGATGAAATCTTAGGGTTGTTTTGATTTGCATTTCCCTAATGACTAATGAAGTTGAGCATTTTTTAAGATGCTTCTCCGCCATCTGAAGTTCTTCAGGTGAGAATTCTTTGTTTAACTCTGTACCCCATTTTTTAATAGAGTTGTTCGGTTTTCTGGAGTCTAACTTCTTGAGTTCTTTATATATATTGGATATTAGCCCTCTATCTGATGTAGGATTGGTGAAGATCTTTTCCCAATTTGTTGGTTGCCGATCTGTCCTCTTGATGGTGTCCTTTGCCTTACAGAAACTCTGTAACCTTATGAGGTCCCATTTGTCAATTCTTGCTCTTAGAGCATACGCTATTGGTGTTCTGTTCAGAAACTTTCTCCCTGTACCGATGTCCTCAAGGGTCTTCCCCAGTTTCTTTTCTATTAGCTTCAGAGTGTCTGGCTTTATGTGGAAGTCCTTGATCCATTTGGATTTGAACTTAGTACAAGGAGACAAGGATGGATCAATTCGCATTCTTCTGCATGCTGACCTCCAGTTGAACCAGCACCATTTGTTGAAAAGGCTATCTTTTTTCCATTGGATATTTTCAGCCTCTTTGTCGAGGATCAAGTGGCCATAGGTGTGTGGGTTCATTTCTGGATCTTCAATCCTGTTCCATTGATCCTCCTGCCTGTCACTGTACCAATACCATGCAGTTTTTAACACTATTGCTCTGTAGTATTGCTTGAGGTCAGGGATACTGATTCCCCCAGATTTTCTTTTGTTGCTGAGAATAGTTTTAGCAATCCTGGGTTTTTTGTTGTTCCAGATGAATTTGATAATTGCTCTTTCTAACTCTGTGAAGAATTGAGTTGGGATTTTGATGGGTATTACATTGAATCTGTAGATTGCTTTTGGCAAAATGGCCATTTTAACTATATTGATTCTACCGATCCATGAGCATGAGAGGTTTTCCCATTTTTTGAGGTCTTCTTCCATTTCCTTCTTCAGAGTCTTGAAGTTCTTGTCATACAGATCTTTCACATGTTTGGTAAGAGTCACCCCAAGATACTTTATACTGTTTGTGGCTATTGTGAAGGGGATCATTTCCCTAATTTCTATTTCTATTTCTATTTATAATTGCCAGATGCTGGAAAGAACCCAGGTATCCCTCAACAGAAGAGTGGATGCAAAAAATGTGGTATATCTACACAATGGAGTACTATTCAGCCATTAGAAACAATGAATTCATGAAATTCTTGTGCCAATGGATGGAGCTAGAGAACATCATGCTAAGTGAGGTAACCCAGACTCAAAAGGTGAATCATGGTATGCACTCACTAATAAGTGGTTATTAACCTAGAAAACTGGAATACCCAAAACATAATCCACACATCAAATGAGATACAAGAAGAAAGGAGGAGTGGCCCCTGGTTCTGGAAAGACTCAGTGAAACAGTATTTGGCAAAACCAGAACGGGGAAGTGGGAAGGGGTGGGAGGGAGGACAGGGGAAGAGAAGGGGGCTTACGGGACTTTCGGGGAGTGGGGGGGGCTAAAAAAGGGGAAATCATTTGAAATGTAAATAAATTATATCGAATAAAAAAATAAATAAGGCAGCTATGAACATAGTAGAGCATGTGTCCTTATTACATGTAGGAGCATATAGCTGGGTCCTCAGGTAGTAGTACTATGTCTAATTTTCTGAGGAATCACCAAACTAATTTCCAGAGTGGTTTACCAGCTTGCAATCCCATCAACAATGAAGAAGTGTTCCTTTTCCCCCACATCCTCTCCAACAGCTGCTGTCCCCTGAGTTTTTCATCTTAGCCATTCTGAACTGTGTGAGGTGAAATCTCAGTATTGTCTTGATTTGCATTTCCCTGATAACTAAGGATGCTGAACATTTCTTTAGGTGCTTTAGAGCCATTCAAGTTTCCTCAGTTGAGAATTCCGTTTAGCTCTATACCCCATTTTTTAATATGGTTATTTGATTCTCTGGAGACTAACTTTTTGAGTTCTTTGTATATATTGGATATTAGCCCTCTGTCAGATGTAGGATTAGTAAAGATCTTTTCCTAATTTGTTGGTTGTCATTTTGTCCTATTGACTGTATCCTTTGCCTTACAGAAGCTTTCCAGTTTTTTTTAAAGATGTATTTATTTATTATATGTGAGTACACTGTAGCTATCTTCAGACACCCCAGAAGTGGGCATCAGATCTCATTACAGATAGTTGTGAGCCATCATGTGGTTGCTGGGATTTGAACTTAGGACCTTTGGAAGAGCAGTCAGTGCTCTTAACCACTGAGCCATCTTTCCAGCCCCCGAAGCCTTCCAGTTTTATGAGGTCCCATTTGTTGCTCCTTGCTCTTAGAGCATAAGCCATCGGTGTTCTGTTTAGGAAGTTCTTCCTCTATGCCAATGTGTTCAAGATTCATCCTCACTTTCTCCTTTATAAGCTTCAGTGCCTTTGGTTTTATGTGTAGATCCTTGATCCACTTGGACTTGAGCTTTGTACAAGGAGATAAGAATGGGTCTATTTGCATTTTTCTGCATGCAAACCTCCAGTTGATCCAGCACCATTTGTTAAAAATGCTGTCTTTTATCCACTGGATGTTTTTAGCTCCTTTGTCAAATATCAAGTCACCTTAGGTGTGTGGGTTCTTTTCTGGGTCTTCAATTCTATTCCATTGGTCTTCCTGCCTGTCTGCATACCAATACCAGTTTTTTTTTTTTTGTTTTTATTTATTTTATTTTATTTTATTTTTTTTAATCACTATTGCTCTGTAATAGTGCTTGAGGTCAGGGATGGTGATTCCCCGAGAAGATCTTTTGTTTGGAGAATAGTTTTTTCTATCCTGGGTTTTTTTTGTTATTACACACGAATTTGAGAATTTCTCTTTCTAAATCTTTAAAGAATTGATTTGGGATTTTGATGGGGATTGCTTTGAATCTGTAGATTGCTTTCAGTAAGATGGCCATTTTTTACTATATTGATCCTGCCAATCCATGAACATGGAAGATCTTTCCATCTTCTGAGACCTTCCTCAATTTCTTTCTTCAGAGGCTTGAAGTTCTTGTCATACAGATCTTTTACTTGCTTCGTTAGGGTCACACCTAGGTATGAAATATTATTTGGGACTATTGTGAAGGGTGTCATTTCCCTGATTTCACTCTCATCTTTTTTATCCTTTGAGTAGAGGAAGGCTACTGATTTGCTTGAGTTAATTTTATATGCAGCCACTTTGCTGAAGTTTATCAGCTTTAGGAGTTCTCTGGTGCAAGTCTTGGGGTTGCTTAAGTATACGATCATATCATCTGCAAATATTAATATTTTGACTTCTTCCTTTCCAATTTGTATACCTTTGACCTCCTTTTGTTGCCTGATTGCTCTGGCTAGGACTTCAAGTACTATATTGAATAGATAGGGAGAAAGTGTGCAGCCATATCTGGTCCCCAATTTTAGTGGGATTGCTTCAAGTTTCTCTCCATTCAGTTTGATGTTGGCTACCGGTTTGCAGTATATTGTTTTCACTATGGTTAGGTATGAGCCTTGGATTCCCAATCTCTCCAAGACTTTTATTATGAAGAGATGCTGGATTTTTGTCAAAAGCCTTTTCAGCATCTAATGAAATGACCATGTGGTTCTTTTCCTTTAGTTAGTTTATGTAGTGAATTACATTGACGGATTTCCATATGTTGAAACATCCCTGCATCCCTGGGATGAAGCCTTCCTGATCGTGGTGAATTATAGTTCTGATGCATTCTTGGATTTGGTTGGTCAGGATTTTGTTCAGTATTTTTGCATCAATTTTCATGAGAGAGATTGGTCTGAAGTTCTCCTTCCTTGTTTGGTCTTTGTTTGGTTTAGGTATAAGCGTTTTTGTGGCTTCATAGAATGTATTGGGTAGTGTTCCTTGAGTTTCTATTTCATGGAATAATTTGAAGAGTATCAGTATTAACTCTTTTTTGAAGATCTGATAGAATTCTCTGCTAAACCTGTCTGGTCCTGGGCTTTTTTTTTCTTTTTTTCTTTTTCTTTTTCTTTTTTTTTCTTTTTTTTATGGGAGACTATTAATGACTTCTTCTATTTCCTCAGGACTTATGGGGCTATTTATATGGTTTATCTGATCCTGTTTTAATATGGGTACCTGGGATGTATCTAGAAAGTTGTCCATTTCATCCAGGCTTTCAAACTTTGTTGAGTATAAACTCTTGTAGTAGGATCTGATGATTTTTTTGAATTTCCACAGTTTCTGTTGTTATGTCTCCCTTTTCATTTCTGATTTTATTAATTTGTATACTTTCTCTGTGTCCTCTGTTTAGTCTGGCTAAGGGTTTATCTATCTTTGATTTTATCAAAGAACCAGCTCCTTGTATTGTTGATTCTTTGTATAGTTCTTTTTGTTTCTGTTTGGTTGATTTCAGCCCTGAGCTTATTTCCTGCCATCTACTCCTCTTGGTGTATTTGCTTCTTTTTGTTCTAGATCTTTCAAGTGCACGGTCAAGCTGTTAGTGTAAGCTCTCTCCATTCTCTTTTTGGAGGCACTCAGAACTGAGTTTTCCTCTTAGGATTGCTTTCATTGTGTCCCATAAATTTTGATGTGATGTGTCTTCATTTTCATTAATTGCTAAAAAGTCTGTAATTTCTTTCTTCTTTTCTTCCTTGACCAAGCTATCATTGAGACGAGCATTTTTCAAAGTCCATATGTATGTGTGTTTCCCGTTGTTTTTGTTTGAGCTTAAGACCAACCTTAGGCCATGGTGATCTGATAAGGTACATGGAATAATTTCAATATTTCTGTATCTGTTGAGGCCTGGTTTTGTGACCAATTATATGGTCAATTTTGGAGAAGGTACCATGAGGTGCTGAGAAAAAGGTATATTCTTTTGCTTTAGGGTGGAATGTTCTATAAATATCTGTTAGATCCATTTGGTCCATAACATCAGTTAGTTTCACTGTATCTTTGTTTCTGATTCCATGATTTGTCCATTTTTGAGAGTGGTGTGTTGAAAATTCCCACTATTATTGTGTGGGGTGTAATGTGTTCTTTGAGATTTAATAAAGTTTCTTTTATAAATGTGGGTGCCCTTGTATTTGGAACGTAGATGTTCAGAATTGAAAGTTTATCCTGGTAGACTTTTCCTTTGACCAGTATGAAGTGTCCTTACCTTTTTTGACAACTTTTGGTTGAAAGTCAATTTTCTCCAATATAAGAATGGCCGCTCCAGCTTGTTTCTTGGGACCATTTGTTTGGAAAATTGTTTTCCAAGCTTTGACTCTTAAATAGTGACTATCTTTGACACTGAGGTGGGTTTCTTGTATGTAACAAAACATTGTGTCCTGTTTACATATCCAGTTTCTTAGTCTATGTCTTTTTATAGGGGGATTGAGACCATTGATATTAAGAGATATTAAGGAAAAGTGATTGTTGCTTACTGTTATTTTCTTAAAGGTGAAATTGGGGTTATGTAGCTATCTTCTATTGGGTTTGTTGAGAGATTACCTTATTGATTTTTCTACAGTGTGATTTCTAGCCTTTGTTGGTATTTTTCACCCATTATCCTTTGCAGAGCTGGAAAGATACTGTATAAATTTGCTTTTGTCATGGAATGTCTTGTTTTCACCATCTATGGTAATTGAAAATTTGGCTGGGTATAGTAGTCTGGGCTGACATTTGTGTTCTCTTAGTCTCTGTATGACATCTGCCCAGGATCTTCTGGCTTTCATAGTCTCTGGTGAGAAGTCTGGTGTAATTCTGATAGGTCTGCCTTTATATGTTAGTTGACCTTTTCCTCTTACTGTTTTTAATATTCTTTGTTTAGTGCATTTGGTGTTTTGATTATGTGACAGGAAGTATTTATGCTCTGGTCCAATCTGTTTGGAGTTCTGTAGGCTTCTTGTATGTTCATGGGCATCTCTTTCTTTATGTTAGTGAAGTTTTCATCTATAATTTTGGTGAAGATATTTATTGGGCCTCTAAGAAATAAATCCTCACTTTCTTCTATACCTATAATCCTCAGGTTTGGTCTTCTCATTGTGTCCTGGATTTCCTGGATGTTTTGGTTGCAAGTTTTTTGCATTTTGCATTTTCTTTGACTGTTGAGTTAATGTTTTCTATGGAATCATCAGCATCTGAGATTCTTTCTTCTACCTCTTGTATTCTGTTGTTGCTGCTTACATCTATGACTCCTGAATTCTTTCCAAGGTTTCCTGTCTTCAGAGATATCTCACTTTGTGATTTCTTTATTGTTTCTATTTCCATATTTAGATCCTGGATAGTTTTGTTCAGTTCTGTCACTTGTTTGTTTGTGTTTTCCTGTAGTTCTTTAAGAAATTATTATGTTTCCTCTTTCATGACTTCTGCCTGTTGATCTATGTTCTCCTGTGTTTCTTTTAGGGATTTTTGTGTTTCCTCTTTAAAGGCTTCTACCTTTTGATCCATATTCTCTTGCATTGCTTTAAAGGATTTTTGTGCTTCCTCTTTAATGGCCTCTACCTGCTGATCCATGTTCTCCTGTATTTCTTTAAGGGAGTTATTGATGTCCTTCTTGAAGTCCTCCATCAGCAACATGAGATGTGATTTTAAATCTAGCTCTTGCTTTTCTGATGTGATAGAATATCCAGGATTTGCTGTTGTGGGAAAACTGTGTTCTGATGGTGCCATGTCACCTTAGTATCTGTTGGTAATGAACTTGTGTTTGCTTTTGGCCATCTCTTTATTTCTGGTGTTAGCTGGACTTACTGTCGCTATCTTCTCTGTCCTGCAGGCCTGTTTTTCTGTACTCCTGGGATTCTTTTTTCTGTCCAATGCCCTGCAAACAGCTGATTCTCCAGGAAGTATCAGGTGGTAGGGTCTCCCCTCTGGCAGAGTTGGCAAGAGTCGAATGCCCTACAGGCTGCTAGTTCTCAAAAGATATACTGCTAATGGATCTTGAATGCCCTGTTGATGCTGATTCTGGAATGCCCCACTTCTGCCTGTTCTCAAATGACCTGCTCCTGCCAATTCAAATGCCTTGCTCCTGTCAGTTCTCTAGAGAGTATCAGGGAGTAGAATCCTCTCCGTGCCAGAGGTAACACAGGTCTACTACATCTGAGGGGAAGGGGAAGTGATGGGGGAGTAGGGAGGCATAGAAAGGGGTTAAGAAGAGTGAAGATCTGGAGGTTGCTGGGTAGTGAGTCCCAGAGCAGTGCCTCTCTGAGCCTCTAGGGGTGGGCTGTGTTTCTTACCTGATAATCTGCTCCTGTTGGTTCTCTAGAGAGTATCAGGAAGCAGGGTCCTCTGCATGCCAGATGTGGTGCAGGTCTACCGGGATTGAACTTTTAATACGTAAAGACTTCAGGACTTTTAAATTTATTTAGACCTTGGGGATAATAAGAAAGTAAGGGTTGAGGCTTAGTAGTGATGTGTTTGTATGTCAAGTTAACAAGGGTTCAATTGTACTGACTGGTTTTGTGTGCCAACTTGACACAGGCTGGCGTTATCACAGAGAAAGGAGCTTCAGTTGGGGAAGTGCCTCCATGAGATCCAGCTGTGGGCATTTTCTCAATTAGTGATGAGGGGGAGGGCCCATTGTGGGTGGTACCATCCATGGGCTGGTAGTCTTGGGTTCTATAAGAGAGCAGGCTGAGCAAGCCAGGGAAGCAAGCCAACATCCCTCCATGGCTTCTGCATCAGCTCCTGCTTCCTGACCTGCTTGACTTTTGGTCCTGACTTTCTTTAGTGATGAACAGCAGTGTGGAAGTATAAGCTGAATAAACCCTTTTCTCTCCAATTTGCTTCTGGATCATGATGTTTGTGCAGGAGTAGAATGCCTGACTAAGACAATGCTCTTTTTTGCAAATGACCCAAGTTGGGTAGGGTAGTCAATCATTTCTTTCCTACTTTGATGTAGGTGTCCCTCTCTATATATTTCTATTCTTCTGCAATAGGGGAGGAGCCACTTACAGGGCAGGAGAGTCATGGCAGCTTCCTTACTCATGACTTAGAGACAGTGTTCATGAAAACAAAGATCCTCACAGTATGCCCATACAGAAAAATCCTCCAGCTTCTTCAAGGTACTGGGCATTCAGAGACTGGCTGGCTTGGGTCAAAAAAGGTATTATGTGTAGCTACTTGTCTTTATAAATAGCCCTGTCAGCTTGTTTAGGCCTCGTGAGCTCCTGACTGATCTCAGCTTGGCTGTGCCTCCAATAGTTAAACAATGGGATGGTACTATACCTCCTTAGGAGCCCAAGGCTCAGGACTTCTAGCATGCTTGCTATTCTTGATCTACTCATTGCCAAGCCTACGCCTATATGCCATAGATGTGTTATCACTGACTCAAAATTCCTTTTGACATGTGTCACCTGCAATACTCCATATCATGCTGTATAAAGTCCTGTTCTTGGGTACACTGGACCTGCAGCTCTCTGTTCCAGACTTCACCATAAACACACTAGATTGTATCCATGTGGCTTGTTCCATACTTGTGTCTGCATTCTGGCTATCTCTAGGGAAAACAACATACTACTAGTCATAAATTCCCCCAACAGCCAGAGTTAGCCACTCAGCCTTAGTCATTGATTCAGGCTCCTTCCTGTGCCCTGAAGCTCTGTCCAGTAGAGCTCTCTCAGTAGGATATTTCCCTTTACTCACACTGTCCTAAATCCCATGCTGAGAACAAGTCCATTTCAGTGGTATTCTGAGTCTAGCATTTCACTTAGATTCTTTTTCTAAAGTTGGGAGTTACAAACAGAAGATTTTTCAGTGAATTCCTGTACATAAATAAATGTACTCTATTATCAGGAGTAAAATTTTCCACAAGATCAAAGAAGCTTCCTTTCAAAGGGGAGCTGTGGTTATGATCCACCCATAACAGTGTCCTGGGAAGGACAAGAGGAGGGAACTTTCCAATATCATTGGCTTAAATTAAAACTATGAAAGTCTGCAATTTTACCTGAATATAGTAAAACTAAGATAATCTGGCCAAGAAGAGTAAAACATTTAATTGTGATTGGCTAATTAAATGTGATTGTGTTATCATTTCATAGCAGTGACAAAATAACTGAGATAAATTGACTTAAAAAATGCAAAGCTTATTTGGCACATGGCTTTTGCAGTTTGAATACATGATCTGCCAGTTCTACTGCCAGTGGCCTGGCAGAACCTCATGTAGTGGAACATATGGAAGGACTAATGTGCAACTCATAGTGACAGGGAAGTGAAAAAAGAGAAGTAACCTGGAGTCCCAATGTCTCCTTGGAGGATTTTACCTAATGGCTCAATTTACTTGAACTAGAGAAACATAGGTTCGGTGTAATGACTTTTGGGTGATTCAAGGTCTAAACTGTGGCAGAGATAGTAAAAATATCATTAAGAAAGAAGAAAAGATCTAAGTCATCATTCAGTGGAGTGGGTAAAATCTTCCTAGACAATAGAAATGACCGTTATTCAAGATTCATAGTCTGGGCCCTAATTAGAAAATGTGTAGCTTCTCTGCTGAGAGGAAATGGCTATGCTGAATGCTTCTTAGAGAAATAGCTGGGGAATGCTTTGTCTCTTAGATGAAAGAGGAGATTTACTGAGTAATGAAGAGCACTAGCAGGAGAGACACAGAATACACTGGAACCCTGATAATACAGAGCATGAGAGCTTCTTAGGTGCACAGAGACTTGGATATGACTTAAACTATCACCTTTCTTCCATCTTAAATATATGAGTGATGAAGTACTTTCATATCATTAATCATTTTATGTGGTGATTATTACAAAGGGCCTTACCATAGAATGTTCTCTCAAGCTATCACACTCACATTTAGGCTGGGAAGCTGAGTCCCAGAGAAGAAATTTCATTGATTGATGTCACCTTGGCTTTATGGGTAGTTAAATATTACCCCACTGATATGCCCAGTGTGGTGAATATCCACTGTCAGGTAGACCCCAGTGTCAGGAAAACCTCTACATTGTTTATATGATCCAATGACATTTACCCAAGCAGCAGCTAAGGATGACCAACACTCCTGAGCACCTTTGGGGATACTGACATGATGATTCTCCTTAGAGGACATGAAATCTAAATTAAAATCTAAAAAAAGAAGAAAATTCTCCTTTTTCTTTGTTGTACTTCTCTTTGCACAGGCAAACATTGGCAGTACTCATGTTTGCATTTCTAAAAAGCAGTGTGGAGGACTTCCTTGGACATAAGCACAAAATGCTGACAAGAATTTCTTCCCCGAGGACTATGCACTCCTAGTTCTTTGAACTGTCCCCAGTCTGGCATCTGGCTTCTTCTAGCTCAAGCCGCCTTGGGAGAATTGAAATAATGGTAAGGCAGATTTAACGTTTTAATAAATATCTAATCCTAGAAGAGATCTGGAATTCTTTCTAAAAGTCACGATTCTAAATATAGAAAGGATTGCATGTACAACCCCCCTCTACAACCTGGAAAGGAGAGCAAAGCGCATGTTATGCAGTAAGGGGGTGGATGATACACTGTAGCACCTACTCAATGGAGTCAGCTGAACATCCTGAGGGGAGCTGAGGGGGATGCACAGCCCAGACCTGCCCAGCCCCTTCATCACTCTGTAGAGAATGCACTGGTATGTGGCCATCCTAACACGGGTCATATTACTTAAAAAGAAAGAATAGATTAATTGGCGTGCTCTCTCCCAGAAGTTTTGCTAGTATTTGCCAAATGCCAATAGGCACTCAAATGAAAGTGAAGTTACTATATGGCAATTGTCGACGATGTTTTCTAAAGTCACAATCCGTTTGTCACTATAAAACACATAGTGGTTATAGTAGAGTAGTATATCCTTTTGAGTATTTTATGCATAATTACTGTATTTACCTCACTTTTTTTTAAATATTCAAGAAGTTTAATATAAGATTTATATCATGTCCACTTCAAACAATTTAGGAGATGTTGCTTCAGATATCACTGCCCTGGTTTGTTTTCTTTCTTTCTTTTTTTTTTTTATTTCATTCGATATATTTTTTTATTTATATTTCAAATGATTTCCCCTTTTCTGGTCCCCACTCCCTAAAAGTCACATCTGCCCCCTTCCCTCCCCCTATTCTCCCACCCACCCCTTCCCACTTCCCTGTTCTGGTTTTGCCTTATACTGCTACACTGAGTCTTTCCAGAACCAGGGGCCACACCTCCATTCTTCTTGTACCTCATTTGATGTGTGGATTATGTTTTGGGTATTCCAGTTTTCCAGGCTAATATCCACTTATTAGTGAGTGCATACCATGATTGATCTTTTGAGACTGGGTTACCTCGCTTAGTATGATGTTCTCCAGCTCCATCCATTTGCCTAAGAATTTCATGAATTCATTGTTTCTAATGGCTGAATAGTATATATATACACCATATTCATGGTATATATATACCACATTTTTTGCATCCATTCTTCTGTTGAGGGGTACCTGGGTTCTTTCCAGCTTCTGGCTAGTATAAATAGGGCTGCTAAGAACATAGTGGAGCACATATCCTTATTACATGCTGGGGAATCCTCTCGGTATATGCCCAGGAGTGGTATAACAGGATCTTTCAGAAGTGAAATGCCCAGTTTTCTGAGAAACCACCAGACTGATTTCCAGAGTGGTTGTACCAATTTGCAATCCCACCAGCAGGGGAGGAGTGTTTCTCTTTTTCCACATCCTCGCCAACACCTGCTGTCTCCTGAGTTTTTAATCTTGGCCATTCTGACTGGTGTGAGGTGAAATCTCAGGGTTGTTTTGATTTGCATTTCCCTGATGACTAATGAAGTTGAGCATTTTTTAAGATGTTTCTCCACCATCTGAAGTTCTACAGGTGAGAATTCTTTGTTTAACTCTGTACCCCATTTTTTAATATGGTTATTTGGTTTTCTGGGGTCTAACTCCTTGAGTTCTTTGTATATATTGGATATTAGCCTTCTATCTGATGTAGGATTGGTGAAGATCTTTTCCTAATTTGTTGGTAACTGATTTGTCCTTTTGATGGTGTCCTTTGCTTTACGGAAACTTTGTAATTTTATGAGGTCCCATTTGTCAATTCTTGATCTTAGAGCATATGCTATTGGTGTTCTGTTCAGGAACTTTCCCCCTGTACCTATGTCCTCAAGGGTCTTCCCCACTTTATTTTCTATTAGCTTCAGAGTGTCTGGCTTTAGGTGGAGGTCCTTAATCCATTTGGATTTGAGCTTAGTACAAGGAGACAAGGATGGATCAATTCGCATTCTTCTGCATGCTGACCTCCAGTTGAACCAGCACCATCTGTTGAAAAGGCTATCTTTTTTCCATTGGATGTTTTCAGCCCCTTTATCGAGGATCAAGTGGCCATAGGTATGTTAGTTCATTTCTGGATCTTCAATCCTGTTCCATTGATCTGCCTGCCTGTCACTGTACCAATACCATGCAGTTTTTAACACTGTTGCTCTGTAGTATTGCTTGAGGTCAGGGATACTGATTCCCCCAGAATTTCTTTTGTTGTTGAGAATAGTTTTAGCTATTTTGTTATACCAGATGAATTTGATAATTGCTCTTTCTAACTCTATGAAGAATTGAGTTGGGATTTTGATGGGTATTGCGTTGAATTTGTATATTGCTTTTGGCAAAATGGCCATTTTAACTATATTAATCCTGCTGATCCATGAGCATGGGAGGTTTTTCCATTTTTTGAGGTCTTCTTCCATTTCCTTCTTCAGAGTCTTGAAGTTCTTGTCATACAGATCTTTCACATGTTTGGTAAGAGTCACCCCAAGGTACTTTATACTGTTTGTGGCTATTGTGAAGGGTGTCATTTCCCTAATTTCTTTCTCAGCCTGCTTATCCTTTGAGTATAGGAAGGCTACTGATTTGCTTGAGTTGATTTTATAACCAGCCACTTTGCTGAAGTTGTTTATCAGCTGTAGGTGTTCTCTAGTGGAGTTTTTTGGGTCGCTTAGGTAGACTATCATATCATCTGCAAATAATGATAGTTTGACTTCTTCCTTTCCAATTTGTATCCCTTTGACCTCCTTATGTTGTCCAATTGCTTGAGCAAGTACCTCAAGTACAATATTGAAAAGATAAGGAACCTCCATCTCCCCATATGAGCTCCTCCCATGTCCTTCCCACACCTCTTATTCTTGTCTTTTTCTTCTATAATTATTATATAATAATTAGAAAACTTCCTAAGATGATTAAGTGTTGCTCATATGTACATGTTTTAGGGATGACTACTTGTGATAGGAAAGACTATCAGTGGGTCATCCTTGAGAGAACTGATTCTCCTTCTCTTTGCAGGTATTGATTACCTATAGTTCTTCATCTAGAGATGGGACTTCATAAAACTTCCCTCATCCACATTGCCATGTCTACTGATGTCTATATCTTGTTTACACAATTGCATTATTGAAATTCCATGGGTGCAGTATCCTACTTATTCTAGAAGACACTATCTTACTGTAGGCATCCTAGTCCTCTGATTCTTATAATCTCCTCTCCTTCAACAATGTTCATTAAGCTGTAGGTATAAGAGTTGGATTGTAAATCCACCAGTTGTGGATATGAGAATGAGTATTTTAAATATAGTGATAAATTGTATTAGTAAAACTGCAGTAGTAGGTTCTTCTCCAGGCACATGGGGTTGGCTAGATAATAGTACCAGACTTAAATTCTACTCTGTTGAGTGGGCTTTAAGTCCAAACAAACAAACCTTGGTTATTGTCTTAGTTACTTTTCTGTGGTTGTTAAAAGATTCCAGGGACAAAGAACCTTATAAAACAAAGCATTTCTTTGGACACTTACAGTTCCATAGGGACCATGACAATCATGGCAGGGAGAATGGCACCAGGTAGATAGGCATGGTGCTAGAGGAGTAGTTGGGAGAGATTACATTCTGTTCCAGAAACAGGAGCTAAGTAAGCATGGTATGAACTCTTTACAACTCAAAGCCCAGGTGTAGTGACATACTTCCTCCAACAAGATGACCCCTCCTAATCCTTCCCAAACAGTTCCACACTGAGGACCAAGGACTCAAATATATTATCCTATAGGAGGCATTCTCATTCGCTTCACAGCTCCCATAGGTTTGCTGCCATATTACAATGCAAATTGCATTTAGGTCAATTTCCAAAGTCCCCACAGTCTTTCACAGTCTTCTGACTTTAAAATCCAATTTTTTTTTCTGAGATTCAAGGCAGTCCCTTGTTAATTGTAAACCTCTATAAAATCAAAACAAAATTATCTATGTCCATCATACAATAGCACAGAATACACACCGACATTCTAAAAGGGAATAATGGAGGCACAATGAGGCAATATTGAACCTAAGCAAGATAGAAACCCAGCAGAGAAAACTATAAATTCTATAGCTTAAATCCAACACAAAAATGCTTAGATGGCTCACTACATCAAGCTTTGATTACTGTAACACATTTCTCTCTCTTGGGCTGGTTCTATTCCCTGTATGCAGGTTTTATTGGCAGAAATCCCATGGCCTTGACATTTCCAACATCTTGGCGTGTCTAACAAAGTTCAGAATACACCTTCACAGCCTCCTTCAATCTCTCTGGGACTTTGTGCAGAGATTTCCTGACACCTCTGGCCTTATTGGTTGTCTTTAACAAAAGAGGAGGATTCCACAGTTCCTTTATTCCCTTATATAATTCATAACTCTAGTGTCATAACCCCATGGCCAAAGCTGCCACATCTGGATGCTGATTTTGGGATAGAGAATGGGACTACATCAATATAAGCTTTAATTTGTTGATACTTTCCTTTGTTCTATAAACTTTCTCTTTTTGAAAGTTGGATGCTTAGCTATACAGTGCATTGCCTTGAGTTTACCACTCTCTTTAATTCATTTGTTTTCTCTTTAATCACAGGACATGACTCCAAAATTAAATTTTCTAGTACTCTTTTTCCCCCTACTCTGTATATTTTTTTATTTCTTTTTGCCCTGTTGCTCACTCTCCCTATAGACAGCATAAAAGTGATTACTGATAACCATGTGACACAGTCAATATTAGTGTGCCTTGAAATTTCCTGTGCCAATGAATTTGGCCCCAAATTCTTCAATTTAGCCTCTAGTAGACTGCAAAGAGAAAAAGCAGTCATATTATTTACCACAATTTCACAAATGGTCTCTATTCCAGTTCTTAACATTGTTCCTTTCTGAAACAATTGAGCAGTGCCTCCAGAGTCCACACTGCTCTCAGTACTACCTTCTTACAAACTCTTACACTTACTTGTTACACAAACTCTTACAAGAGTTGCCTGTTAAGTCCCACTTAAAACCATGTACCCAATCAACTGGTCCAAAGTTCCAGAGTCACCAAATTCCTCCAAAACATAGAAATGATCCACTTGTTGTACCAACTTTTGTTTCAATTACTTTTCTTTTCTGTGTAGAGACATCATGATCAAGACTATTCATAAATGAAAGCATTTAACTGGTAACTTACAGTCAGGTAGTCATGGTGCTGGCTTTAAAAGTAACTGGGCACTTACATTCTAATCTACAAACAGAATAGAGATGATGTTGGAAGGAGGAATGGAGGGTGAGAGCTAAAGTGAGAGCAAGAGTGAACAAATTAACTGGGCATTGTATGGGATTTTGAAACCTTAAAGCCCACACCTGGTAACACACCGGCTCCTTTAAGGCCACAGCTCTTATTACTTCCAAACAGCTCCACAAAGTATTAAAACATATGAACATATGGGGGGCATTCTCATTCAAATACCATAGTTATCACAAGATGAAGGTGTCACTGTTGCACCATTGGTTATAGCCTGCCAGGCTGATTATTGTTTTGTTTCATGGTCTTTACAGCTGCATAGGACCACTGATGACTTTTCTCTCTTGGCAACTTGAATAGCTCCTCTGCTGTTATGAGAACTAGTGTTCAGGCAGAGGCTTCCAGGTCAGCTGCAGCTTCATTCCAAGAAGTCCTGTGTCATCATCAACAGGGTTTTATCATCAAGTTCTACAAGGTAACCAAGGGCAACAGCTTATACCATATGAAAAGTCTCTTATTCCCACCCCTCCAATTTTGATGGACAATACAAAGGAAGGTTTCTGTGCCTGGTATTGGGGTTTTCCCCAAGTATTCCATGGCTCTTGGCATTATCACCTTCTATGAAGTAATAGAACATGATATTTTTTCTTCCATTTTAACTCTGAGTAATACATTTCTAATAATTAAGTATTTGAATCTAATAGAAGAAAAAGTGGGGAAGAGTCTTGAGCATATTGCCACAGGGGGAAAGTTCCTGAACAGAACACCAATGGCTTATGCTGTAAGATCAAGAATTGACAAATGGGCCCTCACAAAATTATAAAGCTTCTGTAAGACAAAGGGCACTGTCAATAGGACAAAAAGGCAACCAACAGATTGGGAAAAGATTTTTACCAACTCTACATCTGACAGAGAGATAATATCCAATATATACAAAAAAATCAAGAAGTTAGACTCCAGAGAACCAAATAACCCTATTAAAAATGGAGTACAGAGCTAAACAGAATTCTCAATTGAGGAATACCAAATGGCTGAGAAGTACCTAAAGAAATTTTCAACATTCTTAATCATCAGGGAAATGCAAATCAAAACAACCCTGAGAGTCCACCTTACACCAGTCAGAATGGCTAAGTTCAAAAACTTAGTGGACAGCACATGCTGGCTATGATGTGGAGAAGGGGGAACACTTCTTCACTGCTGGTGGGGTTGCAAGCTGGTACAACTACTCTGGAAATCAGTTTGGTGGTTCTTCAGAAAATTAGAAATACCTAAGGACCCAGCTATACCAATCCTGGGCATATACCCAGAAGATGCTCCAACATGGAATAAGGAAACATGATCTACTATGTTCATAGCAGCCTTATTTATAATAGCCAGAAGCTGGAAAGAACCCAGATGTCCTTCAACAGAGGAATGGATACAGAAAATGTGGTAGATTTACACAATGGAGTACTACTCAGCTATTAAAAACAATGGCATTGTGAAAGTCTTAGGCAAATGGATGGAACTAGAAAGTATCATCCTGACTGAGGTAACCCAATCACAAAAGAACACACATGATATGCACTCACTGATAAGTGGATATTAGTCCAGAAGTTTGGAATACCTAAGATACAATTTACAGATCACATGAAGCTCAAGAAGAAGGAAGACCAAAGTGTGGATACTTTGGCCCTTCTTAGAAGAGGGAACCAAATATCCATGGAGGAGATACAGAGACAAAGTGTGGAGCAGAGACTGAAGGAAAGGCCATCCAGAGACTGCCCCACCTGGGCATCTATCTCGTACATAGTTACCAAAACCAGAGAGAGACTATTAGAAATGCCAGCAAGTGCTTGCTGACAGGAGCCTGATATTGCTGTCTCCTGAGAGGCCCTGAGAGTACCTGACAAATGCAGAGGGGGATGCTTTTAGCCAACCACTGGACTGAGCACAGGATCCCTCCCCAATGGAAGAGCTAGAGAAAGAACCCAAGGAGCTGAAGGGATTTGCAGCCCCATAGAAGGAACAACCATATGAACTAACCAATACCCCCAGAACTCCCAGGGACTAAACTACCAATCAAAGAGTATACATGGAGGGACCCATGGTTCCAGCTTCATATGTAGCAGAGGATGGCCTTGTTGGACATCAATGAGAGGAGAGGCCCTTGGTACTATGAAGGCTCTTTGCCCCAGTATAGGGGAAGTTCAGGTCAGGGAAGCAGGAGTGGGTGGGTTAGTGAGCAGGGGGAGGGAGTATGGGATAGGGAGGTTTGGGAGGGGAAATAAGAAAAGGAAATATAAATAAAGAAAATAGCTAATAAATATGGACCAAAAAAATCTCTCCATATCTGTTCACTATTTTCCTCTTGAGAGAACCAAGTCCCTTTGTGTTCCTGAGTGATGACTAAATCAGAATGAAATTATCCTCATTTTGATACTTGATATTTGAACATTTCCATATGCCCAAGTTCCGTGCTATGATGGGGAATGTGGTAAAACATGGTGTCTCCTAATGCCTCTGCCCCCAATTTACACCAAAGCCTGAAGCAGACCAAAGGTCCCAGCCCAGCCAACCTTTCATTTCTAGAGCCTGAGGTAAATCCAGGAATGGAACTCCAGGGCCTTGGAATCATGATGCATATTGGTGGATGAGAAGAGACGAGAGACATGGGTTTCTCAACTACATAGCCTGAGTTTCTTGAAGTGAACTGGTCAAAGGAAGAGTCTTAAAGATTCAAAGAGAGCATTATCAAGACAGAAAGGTAACCCAACACACAGACCTCAGCTCCACTTTTCTGGGATAAGTTGGCTGTGGTTGTTAATGTTCAGAAAGTTGTTCTGAAATTCCAGAGTGGGTCTGTTCCAGAAGACACTGGGTGACAGAGTAGGCCAAGAAGCCTTGCTGTCAAGGCCATGGCAGTGAAATGCCAGGGCAGGGTTTGTACCTTGCCTTTCTGCTGTTGGCTACTTCCTCTCTGGGGCCTAGATAATTCAGAGTGAGCCTGGTTCAGATGAGGCAGGGCTAGGGGTCGGCTCCTGTGAGGTTCTCTGTCTCTAGTGGGTTATGCCCATTACAGAGCCTCATTTTTCTCTCTCATCATTCTCTAACGTTTACTTCACTCATCCCAGGAGAGCGGAGCCTGTGGTTTGTGTCTCCCAGTGAGTCTGCCAGGGGAGCCTTCACCACAGTCATGGGAGGTTTTTATGTAACCTGTCTCTACCTCTTTGCCTCATGACATCTGTAGCCTGGCTAGCTCTTTGGTCTCAACCGTAATGTGCTATGCCACCAGTCTGCCACCACCCCAGTTCCTGTCACATGACAGGAAACTAGAGGTCTCTGTATGATCTTTGTCCTAATGAGTACCCTGAGCTTTCAAAATGTGCCTGAGATCACACACACACACACACACACACACACACACACACACATCTCTTCTGGAGCCAGTAAAGACAGCTCAGAGGGAGCACATAGTTAATCTGTACCACTGATCCCAGCAGCAGGAAGGAGGTAGTCATCAGCCCCCAAGGACTCAGATGAGGCTCCGCAGAATCAACCTCAGACTAGGAAAGCCTATGTCACCACAGAGGACACTGCCCATCAAGGGCTAGTCACTAAATGGACCATACTTGGACCCAAGTGACTCAGAACAACCTTTGAGTCATGCCTGAGATGACTCTGCCCTTTCTCCCCCACAAGGTTTGCAAATGTGTTTACCGGTTTACAGGCATAGGTGGGATGTGAGGAGGGAGCTGAGTATGCTGGTGACATCTGTGCAGCATGGGGTCCTAAACTGTGCAGGAAGAAGTTAGAGCAGCCCAGCCAGCAAGAATGGTTGGGGAATGTCAGCAGAGCCCCAGCATGTAGAAAGAGAACAACACCTCAGGGGAGGACAAGGACAACAATTTATAAGAATTGGGTGCAAGAGTGACCTGTGATTGCCCTAGCTCTGAAGTGTCTGAGGACTGGCCTTCATGAACATCTGTACAGGATCAGGGCAAGGAACGGAGGGGATAAACTGAGAAACATTATTTTCTACTTCTGCACACTACTTTACCAAGTCAGCTTTTGGCATTGGTCAGGTACATGATCTTCACATTGTGGGTGTCGGTTGGGCCCTTGTCAAACTTCCCCCAGCCTGCTTGTGAGATCAGCAACATCAGGGCAGGCAACAGAAGTGAGGAGGTGCACCCTAAGAGCTTCAAGGCACAGGATGCCAGGGTTTCCATGGCATCTTGCCAAGAGCTGGTCCCTCAGCACACTACTGCAGGATTCCTGATCTCTCCCTGCAAGGAGTTTTCATAATGTCAGATCCCAAGCTGACTGGAGGAATCAGACATAGAGTGAGAATTAGCTAGGAGTCTCTAGGATGGAAGAGAGTGCAAGAAGACATGCAAGTCACAAGGCAAAACCTGCTGATCTACCAGCGAGTGAATGCATGCATATACATACCCATATGCATATGAAGTCAGTGACATCACTTAAACAGATAGCATTCCTTCAGGTGACCCTTGGCCTATCCAGACACAGCCCCAGGCTGTTAGAGAATGGGCCAGAAGCAGAGAACTGGACTTTTCTCACTCACCACTAGTTCTTTCGAAGAGAACAGAGTGGGTCCCACCTGGGCAGCAGAGCTGCAAAATCCCTTTACATACCCCCATCCCCCAAATGTATAGCAGCACCAGCAACCAGACTGTCTTTGATAAACACGTCAAAATGTTCTCACTAAAGCTGGGGGAAAAGGAAAATAAGATGGGTTGAGAGTTCATGGTCAAATATATTTGGAATATTTTTTTGAATAACAAATTTTAGAATAACCTCAATAGTACATATTTAAGAAATACATCCTAGTGATGTAACCCAGGGAGAACTTGATGGTCGAGACTAACAGTGCACTTGACTTACATGGCAAACCTCAGAGAAATCTCACATGCAGCCTCACAGGAGATAAATGGGCTTCCAGATATTAGGTCAATGTGAAGGAACAAAATACCCCATCCTAAACTTGTTCCTTGTCAGAGAAACTGTAGACCTCTCCAGACAACAATGGCTCCGAATAGCTGTCTATTCCTTAAAAGAACAAGTAAACAATCAAACAACAACAACAACAAAAAAACAGTATCCAGCTATGTCTGTCTACATTTGTAAACAGCCAGGGAAGATAGAAGCCTTCCTATCTGCAGTATCCTGCTCTACCTAGGGAAGGGGATCTTTTAAGGAAAATGATTCTAGGGATCTGACAGATGTCAACACAGGGATGACAATTGAATGTAGGGTTGTTTATTGGGAGATAACAGCTGCCTCCAAAAAGACCTGGTACTTCAAACATCCTTCCCCAACCTGGGTCTTCTTCCCCAAGACCCAGATTCTGTCTCCAAAAGATCTAGAGAGGGAGAAACTACCTTGCGCTTCCTTGAGTCTAATATTACACTAAGTTGTGCATTTTCTCCTCTTTGCCTATTGTCCACTTCTTGCCCAGACTCAAGCTATCCACTATTTAGAGAAAAGACTAATTTAAAACTTACATCTGTACTTTCTTGAGATTGCTTCAGCTTAGTATAGACTGAGATTCAAACATACACCTTTAACAGTGCCAAAATCTGATTCTGAGAGCTAAAGTGCTGCTTTATTTTATCCAATAAGTGGCCAGTGACTTTCGTTGGAATAGGCAGGGAACATGAAAATTCTACCTTGGCTAAAACTCACTTCCACTCTTGGGGCTGACAGTAAGAAGCCAGCTCTGTATCCCCCAGCGGAGAGCCAGAAATGGATCTGAGAAGTGGCAGAGTTGAAAACAATGTAATGGCACAAGATTGAAGTAGTAGTAGGAAGCATATAGCATATTGCTTTGGAAAAGTAATTTCAGTGAATTTACTCCTCTAATTTTGTAGGTAACTGCTAAGCAAAGTTAAAGATTTGGAGTTCTACACAGGTCCTAAAGATATAAGTGATGTATAGTGAGCTACTCCCAGCCCATCAGATCATGCTGAACAATGCAATGGACCAGAAAATAAATCAGTAAAAATCAAAAGAGCAAGAAAGGCCCATTACAGTCCAGAGTGAGAGTAATGAAAGCTCTCTTTCTCCGTTAACTGCATGCAGGAGAAAAGTAAATTTGAAAAGATCAGTGGGGTTTTTGCTCAGGCCCTGCTTCCCTCCTTGTCTGCAGAGCATCCCTGGAACCCTCATCTACCTTATCAGGAGCTGCCTGGTGCTTGCTTACCTGTCCTAGGCCCTCGGTTGGATTCCCAGCAAATCAGAGGTGGGAGGTATGTGCAGGGGGAAGACTAATACACAGAGGTGAATTAGGTCTTTAAGTTGTATTTGTGGTTTTATTATTTTTACTTCAAAAGTACCAGGAAACCTCTGTTCATGGTAACTGACTGTCCTCTGCCACTTGCTTTCTCCCTTTGATTACCCTGCAGGTCTAAACGCCTCTGTGGAGAGTTGCGACTCAGATCATAAAAGTTTATTATACATTTGGTTCATAATAAATCTTGCTGCAGGACTGAGCTAGAGGATAGAGAGTGATAAAAGAATAGTAGAAATAAAACTTTTTAATTAAAATGAGTATAGACATTAAAAGGGGCAGTGGAAAACACAATGGGATCTGTGCCTCCAATGATGTGTTGTTCATCTTTGTAAAAGAACAGACCAATGAACACACGGTACACCATGGATAAACTTCAAAGTCATTATGATAAGTAAGATAAAGCTACTCTCCCAAATGCAAATACTGTCCAATCCCACAGGCAGGAGGAATGGTTGATGCCAGGAACTAGGGGTTAGGGAGCCAGTGTTTGACCCGAACAAGATTTCAGTTTGGAAAGATGAAAGAAGTTCTCTAGAAGAACAGGAGCAATGAATAAGAACCACAGATAAGCTTCCAGTCATGTCCTCTGACACTCGCATGGCCAGTTCTATATGCAATTTTTGAAAAGTTGTTAAGAAGAGTTAATTGGATTGGGGGTTAGCTCACTGATAGAACTTCACCTGGTATAAATGACACCCTGAGATCTACATCAAGCACAAGAAAGAAAATAAAGCAAGGAAGGAAGAAAGGGACAAAGCAAAGAAGGAACAGAGCACAAGTGGCTTCCAAAAGACCCTCATTATAGTAGTAGAAAATAGCATCTTAAAAATGCTAATATGTAGGCATTTTCTATTTTCCACAGTTAATTTTGGTTGTCAACCTCTGGATCTGGACTCTAAGAGGCCTATGGGCACACCTGTGAGGGATTTTTCTTTATTATATTAGATGAATGGGAAGATCCACCCTAAGAGTGAGTGACATCCTAGCCATAAGGAGGTCTGGAGGAAAAGCTCTTTCATTCTGTCTGCCTTCATCCCACTGGAAAATATTTTACTTACTGTGGCTACTGCTGCCTTTGCTACTGCTACTGTTGCTTTTGAAGCTGTTGCTACTGTTGCTGTTTCTCCTATTGCTGTTGCTGATGGTGTTGTTGTTGATGGTGCTGTTGCTACTGCTGCTGATTCTCCTATTGCTGTTGCTACTGAAACTGTTATTGATGGTGCTGTTGCTACTGCTGCTGTTTCAATTTTCACCAACACCAGAAGCTGGCTTCTTCTAGCTTCTAATGTGAAGCAATGGCCAGCAGCTTTTCTAAGCCTTCAGTGGGACATGTAAGTCACAGATGGAGCAGAGATAGGGTGCTCAGTATCTCCAGTATGATACAGATATTATTGGACTACTCAGACTCTATCATGTAAACCAGTCTAATAAATCACTTGTGAATATCTACTAGTTCTATCTGTTCTGTTAATCTAGAGACTCCTAACCTAATTTAATATTATTAACCTAAATTAATATTATTGAATATTATTAAAATTAGAACACTATTAGAATTAGAACTGATACTATAATGATCCTTTCTTTATTTCTTCCCACAAATAGTCAGTGGGCTGTAAACAAAGGCAGAATATTAATTTATGCTGCTTAACAGGAGGTAATAGACTAAGAAGCAAGGACTGGGTGTCAGGTCCTGATTCTCATGATCTGGTGATGAAGCTAAAGCATACACAGTTTGCTAAGTCCCTACATTCCCCTGAGAACATGGCCAGAAGCTTTGTGTCCCAAAAGTCCTGCAGACACTCCTGCCTCTATAATCACACTTTTCTCTCCATGTCCTGAGAACGCATGGTATGTGGAATGACACTGATTTGTTTTCTCCAGATTTGATGGTAGCTTAAGATAAAATACATTTTCTTTTTACCCCCTGGGTCTAACCACCTCAGCTTTCCGTTTTTGTTTCAGAAGAAATGAAAAGCCCAGACTTCAGTGGCAATCTGTGTTTATTAAGCAATCTCACCCAAGGTCCCACACCACCACTAGCAGCAATCGGTTTCCAGTAAGAAATCTCTCACCAAAGGTTCTACATAACCCACATAACAAAAGGCCAAGATCTATCAATTCTGCCATGACTTCGCCTGGCTCCCTCTCCTTCACTTCTTTCTATTTATCTACTTCTTATGGAAGCCCTCCTTTTAATTCTCCCACTTTTTCTCTCCCTCCCTCCTGCAGTTCTTTCATTTTTCCTCCAGCATGCATCTAAGATGCCCAATGCCCACGGCCCCCATACTACAATATCCTTAGTTTGTATTTAGCTCTCCCATACTGAACCCATCTGTGCTACAGTGTGTTTCTCCTGGCACTGTGGAACAGTGGCTGCACCTTGCATCCGCCCTATCCTGGAGAGACAGCAAACTTCCAGGGAACAACAGGTCAGCCAAGAGCATGCATTTTTAAATGCTTCTTTAGAAAGCAAAGCAGTTGCAGTTAGCCAGATAGCAGATCAGAGCTAAAAACACAGCTTCTGCCCTATTTGTTTCCTCTACCCTATGTTCATTTGGATTGATGGGATTTATTCCAGAGGAGGTACGTGAAGAAGGCTGTGTGTATCTGTAGAATTTGGGGGTCACTGAGGGCCCACATTTCATACATTATAAATGAACTACAAAGCTGGAGGCAGCTGAAGGGGAAGGAAATGCAAGCAGTTCAATGAAAAATTTAAAATAAAGTAAACCCAAGGACTTAAACATCTTTCATGGGCAATGACAAAAAGCATACATGGATAGTTTCGGGATTCCAGTCTATCACGAAGTCAAGTAAGAGACAGAGAAAGAGAGATGCAAGAGATAGAACCCAGGGCCTTATATGTCCTGCTCTGCAGATATCCCACCACTGAGTTTTACCAGCAGCCCCAAGCCTGGGTAAAGCTGTGTGTGGATGCACCATGCCACCCCTCCCACGTGGGCAAAGGCTGCCGCATCTCACAGGCAGAGCAATACCTACACCCATAAAGCCTAAAGGATTCATTATTCGACTCGCCAGAGGAGACCACTGATAACTTCCTGTGGGAGCCACAGGGCTACTCTTTCACATTCCCGCAGAGCACAAACTCCATGAAGGAAATTGGTCTCTGGTGTACCCAGAGAAATGTCTCAGACAACCATAAAAACATGTCCATAAATAACACTGGGCACATAAACATACACATATGGATTATTGACTTATAACCCCATACCAGAAATACACGCAAGATTCTGCAGATTTTAGCTGATATGATACTCCCTAAGGAAAAAATGTGCATTTTAAGAGGGATGGGTAGAGGCAGTATTTCTAGCTGACTCACGGAATTCTCTCTCTGACACAACCAGATGATGACATACAAGTGAAAGCCATACCTTCCCACTGCAGCTGCAGTTACCTAAGTCGCTGTGTCAGCCAACAAGCTTCAGTTGGCCCTGCAGCCAGAGCTTGGAATTCGCACCCACAGAGCACAGGGGATTTACCATCCCATATGTTTTGGGTTTGTTTGAAAGAGACAAAGACAATAAACAAGAACAGTGGGAGGGGAAGAAAACAGGGAAGACTGAGGAAAAGAATAATAAACCAGTCAAACCCCTGAAGTAGTGCATGTCTCTCTTGGGGCTGGATTTCCCCTCTCTCACTGGGCATACATGCCCCTGACATCAGGCCCATTGTGTGGAGACCAAGCTAATTCTGGTATCGAAACTTGCTCTAGAAACTCTTTTCTTGTTGCCACAAGAAGCAAATTCACTTTAAATACAAGTAAGCTGGCACCAGAGTAATGTAATGCTGTCCTCCTCACACAGCAAAGGTAAACGTACACCACCCTAGGGTTGTTTGGTTACAACAATTTGGATGTGTTTATCGCTAATCATTCTTTTGTCAAAATTTAAACAAGGTTTGACTTCTTCTTGTATGCGTACTGCTTTCCCAAGCCCAGGCCTGAGCTTTATCCTATGTGAAAGCCTTTCCCTCTAAAGTAGAACTAGCTGCGACCAGGCATATCTACCTCAGAGTGAAATCGCACAGGGACACAGCAGCTGTCCATTAGGCATGGAATATTTGCAAAGCCATTTATAAAAATAGCTTCCCTTTCACTTCGGATAAAAGGAGCAATATCCCCTTTATCT
This sequence comes from Apodemus sylvaticus, assembly GCF_947179515.1. Lineage (NCBI taxonomy): Eukaryota > Metazoa > Chordata > Mammalia > Rodentia > Muridae > Apodemus > Apodemus sylvaticus. The sequence continues at coordinate 155,704,131 of NC_067472.1, read as the reverse complement.
GTTCAGGGTAAAAGTGGAGAGCTGACATCTAGGATTGTGCCACATATTTATTTTTTGCCATTCGCATAGGCATGTCTATGAACGATTATCTTCATTACATGACTTGATGTGAAAAGATCCACCATGAAGGGAGGCATCACGATTCCCTGGATGTGGGTCCTGAACTCCACATAAAGGAGACTGGGAGCAGAACCCAAATGAAGAAGCATTTGCTTACCCCACGATGGACTGCGCCCTCAACAGGCAAGCCAAATAAACCCTTCTCCTTGAAATTGCCTTAGTCAGAATGTTTTATCATAGAGAGTGATAAATACAAATGCAATACTCATACAAACGCTGGCCTATTTGGATTTCGCACTAAGGAAAAAGTAAGAGAAGAAGTGTATTTCAGAAACAAAAGCCCTTAATTCTCGGGTGAATTTATACACAGTTCAACCAACATGAAGTTAGAGCCTTTTCATTTGTTGCTCAGATGAGCTGAGACCAGCACTGTCTGTAGGAATAGGATGAGCCATGAGCCCCCTGATGCCATCCAACGAGGAATCAGAGTGCACCTCAGTGAGAAGGGACAGACAGGGGTAAGATTCAATGGACAAGGAAACCTCTCACAATCGAATGCGAAGTAAATCCATACATCAAAATGTCATCATGCAAAGTTTAAAAAAAAAATCTTAATTTTTTAGAGTAGGCAAATGCTGGGGTTCTTCTCATCTAAATATGAATGCAGAAAGGAATCTGCAGAGCCCAGGTTAAATGCTGAAAGAACAAACATCCCACGACGACGATTCCACCAGAATCAAAAGAAGAATAAAATCACTTCCAAAGAAAGCAAATTTTTCTTCATGGATTACTGCTAAGATTTAACAGGAAGCAAACAATAACAAAAGGTAGCTTGGAACTTCTGATAAACAATGAAGAATATGAGAGGATATAAGCCTTAAGGTACAGCAAGTGGATATTCCATCTTTTAATAAGCTTTGCAAGTGATATTTGCTGCCTGAGTCATAATACTACCTGGTGTGATGCTTAATGCACATGCAGCGAATGCCTGAGATAATTACATTCAAAGTGGAGGATGAGTGCTGGGAACCGCAGCAGTGGGGCTTGTACTATGTGTTCCATGCAGAAAACACACGGAGAGCTAGAAACTAATAGTGCGATTCCTAGAAGAACTGACACGAAAGCCAGCAAAACAAATAATTCAACACGGAACCCTTAAAGGGGTTCAGTAACCCTTGGGAAAACAAGTAAATAGAAGCAGAAGTGTGTAGCAGAGTAAAGAGAAGGGCTAACACATTATCAAGTCTCTTGATTGTCAATAGGGCAGAACACCAAAAAAAAAAAAAAAAAAAACCCACACATACATGTAAAAGAAACTTATCCAATTGATTCTTTTCTCTTCTTCCTCCTCTTCCTCTTCTTTTTCCTCTTCTTTAACTTCCCCTTCCTCCTCTTCCTCTTCTTCCCCCTCCTTCCTCTTCTGAAGGTCACTATGTAGCCCTTGCTATCCTGGAATTCACTATGTCGACCAGGCTGGCTTGAAACTCAGAGATCACTCTGTGTCTGCCTCCTGAGTGTTGGGATTTAGCTGGCCTAACTGTATATTTCTATAAGAACTTTATTTCAAATTGAGCATACACAGATAAAAATTAAAACTTTGGACACATGCCACAGCTATACTGTTTTTAGGAAACATGGAGGAGTTTCTATATAAGGATCTCATTAAACAGACTATAGACAAAAATTTACCAGGGACACAGTGGAAAACTAAAGCACAATCAAACACTCATTCCAGGAGGAAAATAATAATCTCAAATAAATTTGTCCCCAATAAAAGAGTGTCGAATACATGACCCTGAACTAATAGGCTTGAAGCACAAGTGTACAGATTTGTGCTGTGATTATGAACTCAACATACCCGAGTCACTGAAACAACTGTCAGGTAAAGAGCCAAGACTACAGACAAATAACCAATTCGGTTGAGCAAGAGCATGGACTGCAGTACAGAGAAACTACTCCGTCAGCCTATGTTTAACCCCAGTAAAATATTCACCAAGTCACTGAACAGGTGAATTATAAAACATACCTACGACATCTTAAAGAAAATTGAAGCAATCAAATTTGTTCTTTGAACATAATGAAATTAAAAGAGATAAAAAGAGTCAATGGGGGGAAAACTCCACCCATAGAGAAATTAATGTACTTTTGAATAAGTCAGTTAATAGGATCCTTTGAATGGAATGTCTAATTGTGGTGCTGGGAATTGATCGAGGGTCTGTGCTGCTGCTATGTTCTCACACCAGTCCTGAAAGGAAAATGTCTAGAAACCAATGTGTGTGGGGTGGTGGTGGTGGAAGCAAAACATGTCTCAGTGTATGATGGGCAGCCAGGCAAAACAGTGCCGGGTGGGTGGGAACCGCACTGAATGCTTTATCTTAAAAGAGAGGAAATGCCTCAAATTAATAAACTGTCCCGTCTTGTAAAAGAAAAGCAAAATAAAATCAGAGCAAGGAAATAAAAAAATAGCAGACAGAATTTAATGAAACAAAATAGTAAAATAATAGAAACTTAAAAGTAACCAGTTGTGTTCCAGGAAAAACAAGGAACGGCCTCAGGCAAGCATGAGAAGGAGAGGAGGAACAGGGTCCTGACATCAGGACTAGAACAGAGGCAACATATCACTGTGTCATATTTGGACAGCAGACCTCAACCTCGTAGGTCGCAATCTTCTTAGGCGGCTAAACGATCTTCTCACAAGGGTCTCATGTAAAATATTATATCAGATATTTACATTAAGATTCATAACAGTAGGAAAGTTATAGTTATGAAGTAGTGATGAAAATAATTTTATGGTTGGGATCATCACAACTTGAGACCTGTGTTAAAGGGTCACAGCATCAGGGAGCTTAAAATCCACTGGCATTAGGAGAATTGTGATAGAGCTGGAAAAAATTCAAACACACTTGCCAACCTAAATTTTCCCCAAAGGCCGTGGGCTAAAGCTTTTGTCACCAGTCTAGGAACTATAGACAGGTAGTGAAACCTGTAAGAGGTGCGGCCACCTCTTCTCCTGGGGAAGAAATTTGGGTCACAGGAAACATGCTTTGAAATAACTGTGGGTTCTCTTCTTTCTGTGCCTCTCAGCTGTTTTTACAGCACTTGGACGCTTACTATAATTAATGTACTCTCAGCTGCAACCCCCACACAGCAGGGCCAAACACCACAGCTGGAAACCTCTGAACCCATGAGCCAAACCATCTTTCTTCCTTTTAAATTGCTTATCTCAAACTTTTTTTTATCATAGTAATGAAACACTGGCAAACACAGACAATTAGAAAAAAATATCGACCTCTGAAAATCTACAAACTGCCCCAAATTAACCTGTGTTGAATAGCTATATGGAACATTCTAATAACCATTAAACAATTCAAGAGATTCTCACCGAACAGAAATCTATAGGCTTGGGTAGCTTCACTGGAGAATTCTACCAAACATCATGTGGATGAAATATTCCTGGGGGCAAAAATCTGTATTTGGCATGGAGCCTTCTACAAGGCTGATTAACTGATATAACTGATGATTAGAGAGAACCACAAATAGCCAGACAGTGCATCTCCAAGAGGCCATTTCAGGGTCATTTTTACGTGCAAACACATAGAGAATGGATATATTAAGCACATATTAAACTCAACTGATTGCAACATCAAATTCTTATTTTGCAGAGGATGGGACAGGATAATGTGGAGTCGTGGAAAATGTTCTCTCTTTTGCTTAATGTATTTCCACATCCTGCATTCTTATTTTTCCACCGGGAGTATGTATTCACATGGTTCTTTGGAAGCTCAAACATTTGTCTTTTAAACAAGCAGAAGAAGAAAATAATACATGCTTCAGTAATCAAATAAAACACACTTCAACAGTTTTTTGAGGGCCACAGCCATTTTAAATTACCTCCTTTCCCCCTTCAAAACAATACTTTAGTTAATTAAATTTGCAGTGCAGCAGAAGAAACCCCAGTGTTTATATCCATGTTGCCTGGCTTCCGATGAGCTTCCTTTCCTCCTCGCACAAGGCGCCATCTCTCAGTCCCTCCTCCTCGCCCCGCTGTCATCTCAGGGCCAGGGGCTAAATGAGAACTGCAATGCAAACCGAATGTTTTGTTTTGTTTCATATTTTTCTTCTGAGTCTGTCTATGGCCCCAGGAGAGCAAGACAATGTTATTTCCTAGCATACGGAAATAACACCAGAACTACATATGTATTAAAAAGAGAATGAATCATGTTTGGCATCTGCTGAAAACTCTGGCTGATCATTTTTTCTGATTGGCAGTAGGATAAAGTTAAATTGCACCTGTCATCTACGAATATTGCAGAAAGTGGAGATGGTAAGTTAAATGAAGTCACTACCAGAGGCTCTTCTCAGAAACATAAACTGACCATTCTTCACACAAACTCAAGGACACAGAAGCGGCAGTTGTACTCTTTGGCAATTGCTATGGCCATACATGTATCTTAACCCTGCTCTAAGAAAACAGCCTTTGCCTTCAGAGGATGTTCTCATTGTTTCTGGGAAAACAAAACAAACAAAACAACAAAAGCAACAAAACCCACTACCAACAAAAAACCCAAACCAGCTGCTTGGAGCCTTCCAGGTCAGCAGCAGCTCTCTCAGCCGAGCTGGCTGCTCATCAGGCTCTTGAGCAGAGCCCTGCCCTGCCTGGCCTGTAGCTGGGTCCCTTTCATTCACAGCAGGTGCACTTACCAGTTAGCTTATGCACTGTGTATCCAGGGCTGCTGCCACTTGAACTCAGCAGAAACCTCTATTGTTGGAAGCACTGTGTGTGTGTGTGTGTGTGTGTGTGTGTGTGTGTGTGTGTGTGTGTGTATTTGGTATATGTGTGTATGTATGTATGTAAGTGTGTGTGTATGTGTGTATCTATGTGTGTATGTGGTGGTGTGAATGTGTATGTATGTGGTATGTGTGAATGTGTGTGTATGTGGGTATGGTGTGTGTATGTGGTAGGTGTGAGTGTATGTGATAGGTGTATATGCATGTGTGGTGTGTGTGTATATATGTGTATGTATATGTGTGTACATATGTGTAAGTGTGTATGTGTGTGTATGTGGTAGGTATATATGTGTGTGGTATTTGCGTGTGTATGTGCATGTGTGTATGTGTGTGTATATGGTGGGTATGCATGTATGTGTATGTGGTAGGTGTATATGCATGAGCGGTGTGTGTGGTGTATGTGTGTGTGGTCTATGTATGTATGTACCTATGTATGTGTATGTGTATATAGGTGTGTATGTGTGTGTATGTGGTGGGTATGTATTTATGTGGGGGCTGTGGGGGTATATATGTGTGTGTGTGTGGTAGTTGTGTTAGTTTTTGTCTCAGTAGCAGCAAATGTCACCTTCCATTTTCTAAATTCCCTGACATCCTAATTTCTGCTTTAAGCAGCTATAGGAGAGCTATAGGAGAGACTGTTGCCATCTTTTATCAACAAAATGCTGCACAGTTAGATCCAAAGGAAATTGCAATTGCCCAAACTCAAAAAGATGCTCCATAGATCCAGAAACAGGCTCAAGCTGGACAGCAGCATTCCTGGCAGTTTATATAAAAGCCAACACTCCTGTGAAACTTGCAAAAAACATTTCTGTCTTAGTCAGGGTTTCTATTCCTGCACAAACATCATGACCAAGAAGCAAGTTGGGGAGGAAAGGGTTTATTGAGCTTACACTTCCACATTGCAGTTCATCACTAAAGGAAGTCAGGACTGTTACTCAAGCAGGTCAGGAAGCAGGAGTGGATGCAGAGGCCATGGAGGGATGTTTCTTACTGGCTTGCTCAGCCTGCTCTCTTATAGAACCCAAGAGCACCAGCCCAAAGGTGGAACCACCCACAAGGGGCTCTCCCCCTTGATCACTAATTGAGAAAATGCCCCACAGCTGGATCTCATGGAGGCACTTCCCCAACTGAAGCCCCTTTCTCTGTGATAACTCCAGCCTGTGTCAAGTTGACACACAAAACTAGCCAGTACAATTTCCTATCTGCCGAAAGGAATCACCATTTCCCTCACCTTTGGCAGAAGGCACATATGGCTTCATTGACACATACCTGTGGTCAAAGGTACGTGATACCCACATATCAAGCTACTAGTCTTCCCCAGTCCCTATTCGCAAATACTTGCTATACATTTCAAAGTCTCGTGCCAGTCATCTGGTTCTTCAGTCCCACAGCTACTGTCCTTCTTACAACCTGGCTAGTCTCACGATTCTTGATCCTGCCATTCTCGTGATGCTGTCCAGACCCTCTGTTTCTGGTTATTCTCCCTTCTCTCATGGAGAGCCCTGTCCAGTAGGCCTGTTCATTCTATTTCTTCCTCTCTCTGCTCTGGACTCATCCAAATGCCTCTGGCTGTTTTCTCTCTCATATCCACAATAAAAATATTAGCCATATCATAAAAAGGCATGTTGTTTCTTTATTGTGCCCCCACATATAATTTCACCCCCAATTCTCTATTCAGCCATTCCTCTGCCTCTCCCCATGCTGTCTCAATTTTATGTCCTTGTTTTACTTAATTAATATTGTTTTATACATACACACATACACATAGATCAATACATATATAAATGCAGCATTCTGAGTCCATTAAATTTTATTCATATATGTATGTTTTCAATGTTGAGCACTTGTTATCGAACTGATGTGGGTCATTTCTGGGACAGGTCAATTCACCCTCGCAGTAAATTCTTATTTGAATGACTTATAAGAGCAGTGAATGGGATTCTGTTCCTTAAACACCAGCCTTCCTTTCCTTCCCAGAAACAAGGCTACACTTCAGCATAAAGCATAAAGTTCTAGGGCCCAGAGCATATGAGCACAGGTGGCCACTTGGCTGGCTTCCTCATTCCACAGGCAATTCTTTGTGTTGTTTACTACATCTAGTTGTCTGTTACAGAGGAAATGCTATGCCACAGTGTTCTTTTGTAATTTGAGAAGTCCATTATCAGTGTGTGTGTGCGTGTGTGTGTGTGTGTGTGTGTGTGTGTGTGTGTGTGTGTGTGTGTGTGTTAAGAATCAGATGGAACAATTGCAAAGTATCTGGTGAAGTCTAGCAGTGAGAATGTCTTATAATCTGAAAATTGCTAAAAGTGACCTAGGAGTGCTGGTTATGTACTGAATTCAGTGCTGTTTATCCAACACTTACAGAAATTAGCAGGCACCCAGAAAGTATTTGTTTTGCTAATGAGTCTTGATAAATCATATAAGGCAAAGAAAAAACATACATCCTGCAGTGTGGGCAAGCTAAATGCTTATCCCATCAGGGGCTTGTGAATACATGTGGTGAATTAACATAAGACAAACACTGCAAGAAAGGCACTGAAACAGAGACATTTGAGTCTCCCAACCCTTTTGTGCTGTGACTCTGAGTAGCTTCATGGAATACAGGCTTCCTCTTCCTGGCTCTGTCCCCAGCCCCCACCGACCCAATTGCATGCATCAGGACATGCTTTTTACACAGATCTGCCTGCAAAGAGACGTCTAGGCACAGTTCTATTAAGGACAAGGGACAGTCAAATGACGTCTTTTTCCTGGCCTTCCCCTAAAGATTAAGTCTGGTCTAGGATGAGAGTTTAGGGGATGTGGTATGAAGCAAAATGGGGGGGAGTATTGACTCTACTCCCTCTGCACAAAGTATCCTTTCATCTTATGCACTTGTTGGGTAGCTGATGATGAAGGCCCTTCAAGCCCTCACAGCAGGCTTCTGATCGAACGATCCCCACTCTTAAATGGAATAGGTACAGATAATAGGACCCATTTTGGGGACCCTGTGCATAGTAAAATGACTAGTTAATAAGAATGTTTCACATACTTCCAAATAGGTAGAAAAGAGTTTTTTCTTTCTTCACAGAAATTATAAACATTTTTGACAATGGTATACTAATTATCCTGTTCATTCTTCAGTGTATGATGCATATAAACAGAACCTTGGAGTCCAGTGGCATGTGAAATGATTCTGTACCAATCACAAATAAGTTTTGAAATGTTGTGAGGCCCTTGATTTGATGGTGAGGCATTTATACATTAATTTCAGTTGTTAGTGACTTCAGGCACTGATCACCCTTCACCTTATGAATCTACACACTGTGGCTCGCACGGCAATGTTAGGACAGTCTGGCACATGTAAGTGGTACCCAGTGGGAGGCCTTGGAGCCCTCACCACAAGTAAGCCTGTAAGCAGTGTGGTTGGCTAATGTTTGAAACTCTAACTATAACACAGACATTGCTTTTTGTAGCCATGCGGGGGTGTGTGCAAGTCCTGACAAACATGGATGCCGAGAAACATCAGCCAACACCAGGAGGGGGCATATGGAAAATAGAAGGACAAGAGAAGAAATAAAGTTTGACATTTGCATATATTATTGTTAGGCTTAACCAAAATTTAAAAGATATCCAAAGAATATATAGGCTTGCCTTAGAAACAGTATCTGAAGTAGACTAAAGTGAGGGGCCAGTGATGACACAACTGAGCACCGCATTGAAGCAATACTTGGCTCTGAGAAAGTAACAGGGCCCAGCTCAGTGTAGAGCAAAGAGGCACGAGATGGCAGAAAATAGCAACATTTTGGTGGATGCACTGAGCTACTTCCATGTGAAAACTCAAGGCCCCAGAGCAGCCAAGAGTGACACTCCGGAAGATTGCCAGTTGTTCTTTCTACTGCGTGTCCCTATGTCTCCATGCAGCCATTTACCTATCTATTCTCCATTGTTACTATCATAATCTAGCTTCAGAGCTCTCTCTCTCTCTCTCTCTCTCTCTCTCTCTCTCTCTGTGTGTGTGTGTGTGTGTGTGTGTGTGAAGGATGGACAGTTTCTGCTGACCTCTATTGTCCCCAAGGACCAGCCAAATTCTGAGTGAGCTCCAGAACAGGAAAGAAAATGCCATGATTACCATTTCCAGTGCAGGCTGAAGGCCACAGCAATGGACAATCAGGCAGCACGCCAGGGCAGACAGTCTGCAGTCAAAGCAAAGATGGATGGAAGAGTAACCTCAGACATTCTAGAGACACTGTGAAAACTGAGATAGACAAATAACAGAATCAAGAAAGCCAAGAGAGAACAGCACTGTTCCCTGACCGAAGAGATGGAAATGTCTGAAGAGATAAATGTAACAATACTGTTCTACACCACACACAGTATACACATGCAGTGAAATGTCATACAGTGATCCATCACTGTATACAATGCCTATATGTTGAGTAAAAACAGTTTTTAAAAATTAGCCCAGCATGATGGATGGTACAATCCTTTATTCCCAGGATGTACAGGCAGACAGATCTCTGTGAGTTTCAGGCTAGCCAGGGATACACAGACTTTGTCTCAATCAATCAATCAATCAATCATCAATCTTAAATTAAATAATTGTACTATAAGGCAGAATTCCTATGACATCAGAGGCATGTCCAGCTGCAACTCTGAGAAGATGAACTTTAGAATAAACCATGGGAACAATCTTGAATCCCAGGAGAAGCGCAGTAATTTCCATGACTAGAGGCTATAATGGGACTGTCTCCACCACTTACATTATTTTAGTCATTTTCCCAAAGACCTTTTGTTTTGTGTGGTCTTTTTTACTCTAGCATTAGGTACAGATAGGAACAAGCCAGAAATAAAACTTAATTTCTGAAGATATTATAAATAAACAGGTCCTCAGTGCTGAAACAGGACCCTGGAGTGGTAAGGATTTACTATTATTATTATTATTATTATTATTATCATTTTAATTATTATCCAGAAGAGGGTGGACACTGAACGTTTTTAAACTAGAAAGTGTTCACACCACAGGAATCACTTGCTTAATGTTGTCACACACTAGAACAAGCTAAACATGAATTTCCTAGCGGCAGAATGAGCGTCAAGAAAGGAAAATTTCATCTCAAAACCAGCACAGTTTTCATGCAAGGAAGTTAATAGACTGAACGTAAGTACTTCAAAACTGAGAGCATTTTCATCCACAAAATGACAGAAGTCAAGCTACCTTATTCTGAATGCAATAATTGTGCTGTTTGTTAGATACATGATGAATGTGATATGGTCCATAGTCTTGCAGGGGAAATTGTTACAACCTGATTAAGCATAGAAAAGAAACAATGGTGTGTTGTTAGACTCTTATGGTAGACTGTTCTGGGTAGTTTTAACTGTCAATATGACAACTGGTAATCACAGCAAAGAGAGTCTTAATGATAAATTATCTGGGTCCTATGGGACCTGGGCATGGGAACTGGCTGAGTGTTAATTAATTAGGAAGACACAGGCCACTGTGGGCAGCACCATTCTCTAGACAGGGGTTTCTGAACACTATTAAAAGAGGACAATTATCTGAAAACAAGCAAGCAATTAAGGATCCATGTACTTAATCTCTCTCAGCTCTTTGTTGGGATGTGTTAAATTTCTGCCTTGACTGCACTGCCGTAATGAACTGTAACTTTGACCTGGAAGCCAAATAACCATACCCTCTTTAGATTGCTTCTTGTCAGAGTATTTGTTACAGCAACAGAACTAAAACCAGAATATTGAACATTTTTCCAAGTGGCAAATTTTGTATTCACTGACAAAACTTTCATTTAAGATAATCTGATTCTGACTTTCAGTTGATTTCTGAAGAGATTTTTACAGTTTCTGGCTTTTTAAGATTTTATATTGATTGCTTTGGTTTATTTATTTATTTAGGTTTGTTTTTTCTAAGTTTCTCTGATATGAGTCAATAATGAGTACCAATTAAGATGCCAAACTTAGCTTTCCAGGATTTAAGTAGGCATTTTGTCATTAAATACAATGGCACCATTGCCCTCCACCTTCCTTCCCTCCTCCAACTACTCCCATGCCCTGTCCCTCAATCCCTCTCAAATTCCTGGCCTTTTCCTCTTTAATTATTAAAATACACACACACACACATACGCACACGCACACACGCACATGCGCACACACGTACACAAACACACACATATACAGATACACATACACTTGCATATCTATGTATATAGCTGGGAATACACACACACACACATATATAGCTGGGCATGATAGTAAAAACCTTTAATCTTAGCACTGGAGAGGCAGAGGCAGGCAGACCTGTATGTTTGAGGTCAGCCTAATATACAAGGTGAGTTCCAACACAATCAGGGTTACACAGAAGAAGCCTGTTTCAGGAAGGGCATAGAAGAAGAAAAAAATACTTTTATTTTTAAAAATATACATGCATTTTATGTATCATATATAATATACACATTTAAATATAAATATAAATACAAACAATATAAATACAAATACAAACGTGCTGAATCTGGACTTCCCTTACCATGATCAACAACTCACAAGGGGACATCTCAGGGCTGGTACTGGGGTTTTTATTAGACATTCTATGGCTCTTGTAGGAAGCATTGTCAGCCCCTGTGGCTTAACTTCATTTAAACTACTTACGTATATGTGTACATTTAAATGTATTATACGTAACCTGGGGTACATAAAAAGTAATTATGATTCCTTATGGCTTTTTAAAGCATCTTTAGTGTAATTTTCCCTTCATCCAATTCCTTCCACTCCTGCAAGTTTTTAAATATACTAAAATTCCTGAGAGGCTAAGAGCATCCACCATCAGTGCACTTCAGAAAGAAGTCCTCTACGAGGCTGGTGGATGCAGACAAAAGGGAGCCCTTATCCACTGCTGGCAGGAATATAAACCAGTCCTGCCACTATGGAAATTAGCATGGAGAGTCTTCAAAAAGAACTAAAAATACACCCAACATGTGGCTTAACCACATCAGTCCTCTGCATTTACCCAAAGGACTCCATGACTATATAACCCAGAAATCCTTGTACCTTGGTGTTCACTGCAATGCTATTTACAGTAGTTGAAAAATATTCTAGAACAAAGGGATAGACAAAGAAATTGTCGTATATTTATATAGTGAGTTCATTCATAAAGAACAAGGTTATGTAGTTCACAGAAAAGTGGATGCCACTGGAGCTACTTATATTTAGTTACTAAGTATACTAAGTCAGCTCCAGAAAGAAAAAAATATATATTTTTACTCATTTATGTTTGTTAGAATATATACATATATACATATATAGAGAAAGAAAATATATACTATATATGCATACACACACACATATGTAGTACATAAAGGGAGCCAATGGAAAGCAGAAGGGCTGGAAAGGGACTAAGATTAGGTAGATTTGAGATGGGCATGCTCAAAGAACATAATATATGAAAATGTCATTACAGAATTTAGTGCCAATAACAATGAAAAACTTAGAGCCATCCTATTTTCAAAAGACATCTTGGAATAAATAGCCAATCTTAGAATACTGGAAAGTTTAGGGGATAGATCTAGTTGAACAGTATGTGTAAGGTCCTGCGTTCAATCTGTAGGACACACACACATTATTAAATCAAGATATGTATGCCTTGGGTATTCAGAGCTTCTCAGCTAATATTCACTTATCACTGACTGCATTCCATGTGTGTTCTTTTGTGAATGAGTTACCTCACTTAGGATGATATTTTCCAGTTCCAACCATTTGCCTAAGAATTTCATGAATTCATTGTTTTAATTGCTGAGTAGTATTCCATTGTGTAAATATACTACATTTTCTTTATCCATTCCTCCATTGAGGAACATCTGGATTCTTTCCAGCAACTGGCATCCACTCTTCTGTTGAGGGATACCTGGGTTCTTTCCAGCTTCTGGCAATTATAAATAGGGCTGCTATGAACATAGTGGAGCATGTATCCTTATTACATGCTGGGGAATCCTCTGGGTATATGCCCAGGAGTGGTATAGCAGGATCTTCTGGAAGTGAGGTGCCCAGTTTTCGAAGGAACCGCCAGACTGATTTCCAGAGTGGTTGTACCAATTTGCAACCCCACCAGCAGTGGAGGAGTGTTCCTCTTTCTCCACATCCTCCCCAACACCTGCTGTCTCCTGAATTGTTACTCTTAGCCATTCTGACTGGTGTAAGGTGAAATCTCAGGGTTGATTTGATTTGCATTTCCCCAATGACTAATGAAGTTGGGCATTTTTTAAGATGTTTCTCCGCCATCCGAAGTTCTTCAGGTGAGAATTCTTTGTTTAATTCTGTACCCCATTTTTTAATAGGGTTGTTTGGTTTTCTGGAGTCTAACTTCTTGAGTTCTTTATATATATTGGATATTAGCCCTCTGATGTAGGATTGGTGAAGATCTTTTCCCAATATGTTGGTTGCCGATTTGTCCTTTTGATGGTGTCCTTTGCCTTACAGAAACTTTGTAATATTATGAGGTCCCATTTGTCAATTCTTGATCTTAGAGCATATGCTATTGGTGTTCTGTTCAGGAACTTTCCCCCTGTACCAATGTCCTCCAGGGTCTTCCCCACTTTCTTTTCTATTAGCTTCAGAGTGTCTGGCTTTATGTGGAGGTCCTTGATCCATTTGGAGTTGAGCTTAGTACAAGGAGACAAGGATGGATCAATTCGCATTCTTCTGCATGCTGACCTCCAGTTGAACCAGCACCATTTGTTGAAAAGGCTATCTTTTTACCATTGGATATTTTCAGCCCCTTTGTCGAGGATCAAGTGGCCATAGGTATGTTAGTTCATTTCTGGATCTTCAATTCTGTTCCATTGATCTGCCTGCCTGTCACTGTACCAATACCATGCAGTTTTTAACACTATTACTCTGTAGTATTGCTTGAGGTCAGGGATACTGATTCCCCCAGAATTTCTTTTGTTGCTGAGAATAGTTTTAGCTATCCTGGGTTTTTTGTTATTCCAGATGAATTTGAGAATTGCTCTTTCTAACTCTGTGAAGAATTGAGTTTGGATTTTGATGGGTATTTCATTGAATCTGTATATTGCTTTTGGCAAAATGGCCATTTTAACTATATAGATCCTGCCAATCCATGAGCATGGGAGGTTTTCCCATTTTTTGAGGTCTTCTTCCATTTCTTTCTTCAGAGTCTTGAAGTTCTTGTCATACCGATCTTTCACATGTTTGGTAAGAGTCACCCCATGGTACTTTATACTGTTTGTGGCTATCGTGAAGGGTGTCATTTCCCTAATTTCTTTCTCAGTCTGCTTATCCTTTGAGTATAGGAAGGCCACTGATTTGCTTGAGTTGATTTTATACCCTGCCACTTTGCTGAAGTTGTTTATCAGCTGTAGGAGTTCTCTAGTGCAGTTTTTTGGGTCACTTAGGTAGACTATCATATCATCTGCAAATAATGATAGTTTGACTTCTTCCTTTCCAATTTGTATCCCTTTGACCTCCTTATGTTGTCGAATTGCTTGAGCTAATACCTCAAGTAGAATATTGAAAAGATAAGGAGAAAGGGGGCAGCCCTGTCTAGTCCCTGATTTTAGTGGGATTGCTTCAAGTTTCTCTCCATTTAGTTTGTTGCTGGCTACAGGTTTGTTGTATATTGCTTTTACTATGTTTAGGTATGGGCCTTGAATTCCTGTTCTTTTCAAGACTTTAAGCATGAAAGGATGCTGAATTTTGTCAAATGCTTTTTCAGCATCCAATGAAATGACTATGTGTTTTTTTTCTTTGAGTTTGTTTATGTAGTGGATTGCATTGATGGATTTCCGTATATTGAACCAACCCTGCATCCCTAGGATAAAGCCTACTTGATCATGGCGATGATCGTTTTGATGTGTTCTTGGATTCGGTTGGCAAGAATTTTATTGAGTATTTTTGCATCGATGTTCATAAGGGAAATTGGTCTGAAGTTCTCTTTCTTTGTTGGGTCTTTGTGTGGTTTTGGTATCAGCATAATTGTGGCTTCATAGAAGAAATTGGGTAGTGTTCCTTCTGTTTCTATTTTGTGGAATAGTTTGAAGAGTATTGGTGTTAGTTCTTCTTTGAAGGTCTGATAGAATTCTGCACTGAAACCATCTGGTCCTGTGCTTTTTTTGGTTGGAAGACTTTCTATGACTCCTTCTATTTCTTTAGGGGTTGAGGGACTGTTTAGACGATCTATTTGGTCCTGATTTAATTTTACCAGTATTTGGTATCTGTCAATGAAATTGTCCGTTTCCTCCAGATTCTCCAGTTGTGTTGAGTATAGGCTCTTGTAGTACGATCTGATAATTTTTTGGATTTCCTCAATTTCTGTTGTTATATCCCCCTTTTCATTTCTAAGTTTGTTAATTTGGATACTTTCTCTGTGCCCTTTGGTCAGTTTTTGTTTTTGTTTTGTTTTGATTTTTACTTTCTAACTTAACATATCACTAGATTATATTAATGCAAAGGCTACATGTGTCACAGGATCCAGATCTAGAACTCTTGTCTCCTTCTCCACAACCATCATGTCTGCCTGCAAACTATCATGCTTCCCTCCATGATGTTGATGATGATAGACCAAGCTTCTGAACCTTTAAGCTAGTCTCGATGAAATGTTTTCTGCTATTAAGAGTAGCCATGAGGGCTGGAGAGATGGCTCAGGGGATCAGAGCATTGACTGCTCTTCCAGAGGTCCTGAGTTCAATTCCCAGCAATCACGTGGTGTCTCATGACCATCTGTAATGGGATCCGATGTCCTCTTCTGGTGTGTCTGAAGATAGCTATAATGTACTTATAAGAATAAAAACAAAGATATCTTTAAAAAAAAAGTGGCCATGGTCATGCTGTCTCTTCACAATAATGGAGACCCAAAGGAAGACATCAGGCAATATCTTTGTAAATCTCCCATCTGCCCAAATGGCCAGATTCAGTGCTCTTTCTATTTAAATTGTTCAGTATAATCTGGGAACAGGACCTGAAAGAGATTTAATGACAACAACATAAGTGGAATGTGTAAGCCTATGGCATACAGAACTTAGTGAAATCCTCCACTCAGGGACTGTTTCTCTTTGGGTATCGGCGGCAGCCAGCAGAATAATACGAAAGAGCTTATTTCTCTATTAATCTCTAAGTATGTGGAGTGATTTCTCACTGGGAAGGCATATTAATTTCAGAACTCTATAACAAAGATTCCCAAGCTTTGTTGTAACTCGCTTAGTGATGTCCACACCCACATATTTTAAAAATCTGTGATTGATAACATCCTTTTACTCTGCAGCTTATAAAAGTTTCATAATCGGTTATCACTTTGTAACACAGTATTTGAGGCCACCTAAATCCATCTTCCCAGGCCACGCTTCTCATGTTGGTTGTTTGAGAGGACAGCTGTGCTTTCACAGCAATTCTACAGAAAACATATCTGAATTCAGATCGAAAGAATCTCAAGTATCCGTGTTAGGCCGCAGTATTACCTGGGGACCTGGGGCTTACTATTAGGTTTTTAGTCTTATGGATGCAGGGACGTAAAAAAATGGTCTTAGATGGGAGCACCAGGAGGAAAGTTTATTAGCATTTGAGAGTAAAACACAGGGCAGGGGAGCTGTAATCATTAGATCACACAAAATGGGCCCCCTAAAATGGCAGCGCTGCCTACAATGTCCTAAGGCGTCTTTCAGGCCCAAACAAGGCTGGGCTCTGCTGGCAAAGAGAAGAAAGGTAAGCAGAAATTTAAACTCAGCATTCCTCAGCAACCCCAAGAGGCTAGATTTTCTATGTCAGAAAATCTGTAATTCCCCAACCCCCAAACCCCACACTCACTGGCCAGTCTATACCATTGGACAAAGTGCATGTAATTCCTGCATCAGATCAAAAGCCTCACACTAACTCTAGGGCCCCATGTGACAACTGCCCTTATAAAACTGACAAGGTACTTCCCCTGAGCTGCCATTTCTGCTCTCTAGTCAGTCGGGCAGTTTGTCCCCAAGTTCATTTTTCTACCTACATAATAGTCTATTTCTAGTTTTGTAGCTCTATCACACAGTAGTCTCAACAGCTGCTAAGGAGAAGAGAAGGGGAAGAGGAAGAGAGTTGTCTTTTGGAGTTAGAATAGCCCAGAAAGCGCGCTCAGCAAACGATGTTGGCAAGCAGCTGCATGTGGAAGGGGAGGAGGGATCCAGAGAAAGAGTGGGAATTCTGAGTCAAGGGAAGCTTTCAGCCTTTTGACTAGTATTCAAACAAAGCAAAACAAAACATAAAAAGAAGGAGGAGGAGGAGGAAGAGGAAGAGGAGAGGGAAGAAAAGGACAAAAAGAAGAGCATGTTTAGTATGGAGCTGTGGACCTGAGTAAGGCCATCCCATTCCTGGTTCCTGTGTCTCCAGACTAAGACCTCTACTACTGTTAGAGATGAAAATAGAAGCCATTTGTTTAGAAAGGAAACAGATAATAGGAATGGTCTACTGGGAGGAGAGGAGTTGCTCAAGTGCCACAACTTTCTTAGGACACCTACACAGCTCTCTCACTTCCTGTTGAGGATGAATTATTGATTGTTATTGTCAGTATGCTGTGGAGTTACAAGGAAGCCCAGGTGGGGAGAGGCTTCCAGCCTTTCTCTGCCAACCACCTTATTTCTTGGGTCAATCCTAAATTCTATCATTTCCTGTTTCCATCTCCAGAGCATACTCCCCTGCTACAGCTACAGTCCTCACGATGAACTTTTAGAAATTATAACAGCAGCGTTTATGGAATGCTTATTCTTGCTAGCTGCAACTCTAGATGCTTATCATCCTGTCTTCTTTGGAACCATAACAATTGTACATATTTATGGGGTAACATGACAGCCCAACACTGTGCCCAAAGTGGGAAGAGCAAATCAGGTCAGTAGCATCCCTGCCTCTGCAGTGCTTTTTACTGTTCATGGTCTTCACATTCTCTGCTTCTTCATAAACACCACACCAGATTGTTGTCAATTGTTGGCATGGTGATGTTGGTAAAAGCTAGCGTGTCTTCCTATGACCCAACAATTCTTTTTTTTTTTTAACTTTCTTTGAAAATTCCACGCCCCTCTGTAGAAATAATGGCTTTCAATGATGCTAGGGTAAGAGAAAAGTAGCCCAGACCTCTAGATCACAAGCTCAGATAGTCTGAAACATCTCCTCTGAAAAGTCTTGTTGACTTATAGACACATTGTCTATCAGTACAAAGCAACTGTAAAGTCCAAAGCAGCAGGTAAATTAGTCTTAGCATGATGCTCCCTTCCTCCACTGGCCTTGTGGACATCATTACACCATAGCTACGAGAACTAGGTCCGCCAGCCACCCTGAGCACAAAGGCTTATCCCATTGGTTTATCTAGCAACATCTTTGCCAAGCTATTTAAGAGACATTAGCTCATAAAATCAATGGTTAAGGAGCCTGCACTAATATCTTTCTTGAATCCACACAGCTCATCCCTAGGGCCACTACAACATCCATTGTACATCAATGTTCCCTGCTGTACAAAAGTACAAAATGCAGCAAGAGGTGGAACTCTTTCTATAGACTCAGACAAAAGGTTGAGTGGTTCCTCGTGCTAGCTCTTTGTGCAACTCCTTATATACATTAGCATAGTAATACTTGTGTGATATCTTTGTGACAAAATAGATAGAAATAATTACAATTTGCAGTTAAACTGGCATTAAAACACGCATATTTTGCTTGTGGTGAATTGAGGCCTACCTGTGTACATATACAAAAAGATCCAGCAGCAGCACCTTGATAGGTATGCCGCGGATCTCAGTACAGAGCTGTGAGCAGCAGGCTCCCCAGGCTTTTCACTCCTCTCCAGCCTTTGCCCCAGGCAAACTGCCCAGGCCCTGCTGTGGCAGCTCCGAAGCTGCTTAGAGCAAGGGACAATAATTCTTTTCTGTCAGTCAGCAGTTAGGGGTGAACTAGAAATGTTAAATGCAACAGCTGAGGTATTCTTAGAACAAAAGTCAAAATGCATTGTAAAGAGAAGCCAGGGAAAGCTCCCTCTTCGGGAGACTCCCTAAGGGCCATTCTCTGTTCTCTGCTTTGTCTGATTGTATTGGTCACAGGCCTGTGATGACTTCCTTGTAAGCTAAAGTCAATCACATGTCTAAACATACATTGATTTTGATTTGTTTTTTAGAATAAAAAAAAAACATTAACTGGAAAGTGTCCAGAATTCCTCAAATTTTTATGTGAAATCAAGCAGAAGAAGTAGGATAATAAAAAAATCTACATACAACATCTGTAAAAATCAAACAAATATTCAGGAACCAAAGCATTGCGTGTTCTCAGTGTGTTCCTCCTGAGCCCCATGCAGGACAGTATTGGACAACACCAATACAGCGACAATGCAAAGGAACACTGAAGTACCCAGATAGCCACACTTCTGGCAATGTCAACCTGTCTGGAGAAGTCCTTGCCTATTTTACAGCACAAGTGGAAGGAGGACTTACAGCACATAGCAACAAAACTGTTCGCATTGGGAATGACAACTGTAGAGCATTCTAGAGATCTGAAGACTTATGATTTCCATACCATAGAGGGTCAGGGACACAGCACTGGAGGCTATTCTTGATCTCATGAGAACTTTATATATGATACATTTACCAGCTTTAAACAAGACAGAGTCCAAGAAACTGTGGCCAGTTTATAACATGGCCCACTTTTGGTGATGCAGCAGAAACTTGAAGTAATAGCCTTGATGTCATAAGGTCCTGTTGGTATATATGCTTAGGATACATTGCATCACAAAAGAAGTAAGGCCTCTAAATTGTCCCAGGAATAATCAATCTGCTTATCAGGTGTATTACAGATAAGTGAAATTTAGGATGCTACAGGATTGATAGGCCATTAAGTTACTTCCCTGTAACAAAGACACACCCTTAAGAGGCATCTGAAGGAGGCAGCAGAGGGTTACAACCAACCTTAAGTCCTGGTGCTACATTAAGTCCTTTGTGCTCTTATGAGGAAAGGACACAATTCTTCTAGGTGGGAAAGATGCCGGATAGCAGCTGTTCGAAAAGGAACAAAACTGACCACTCCAAGGTATAGGTAAAAGGGAGGTTTTGTTTTAGATATGAGAGAGAGAGAGAGAGAAAGAGAGAGAGAGAGAGAGAGAGAGAGAGAGAGAGAGAGAGAGACAGAGAGACAGAGAGACAGAGAGAGACAGAGAGACAGACAGAGACAGACAAAGAGAGACAGAGACAAAGAGAGACAGAGACAAAGAGAGACAGAGACAGAGAGACAGAGACAAAGAGACAGACAGACAGAGAGACACAGGCAGAGAGACAGAGAAAGAGACACATACACACATTCTCAAACACACACAGAGAGGGAGAGAACAGCCAGAGGCATCTGGAAGAGTCCAGAGCAGAGACAATAGTAGACTGAACACAGACATGGCCTTGAGGAGTAGAGCACAGTAAGAGCAAGAGCAGCAGGAACACAGAGGTGTGGAGGTGTGGAGGGAGAACATGGGGGAGGGGAGGAAGTGTAGAGAGGGGGAGAGAGGAAGACCAAGAGAAAGAGCAGAGAAGGAGCAGATCAAGAACAGCGGGTTATAAGGAAGCTGAGTAGCTTGGGAGAGAGAAGCTCATAAGCTGGAGAAGTTGAGTGTAGGGAGGAGCTGAGAGGGGATAGAATGACAACATGAACTCTGAAATGGGAACAAGTAAGTGGAAAATGGGCAAATGGGGGAGGCAGATGGCCAGCATGTGCTCTGCTATGCTATCAGGCCCAAGGAGAGCTATTGTCCCTTCTACCTTTTGAAATTTGGGGAAATGGAGTTTCCTTTGAACCTGACATTATATTTAAAATAACTCAAGTGATACGCAATATCTTTCTGTGTAAATCCCCCCATCTGCATAAGTTGCCAGACTTGCAATCTCCTTACTCTTTTTAATTTGTTTGTAGTCTAACCTAGGACGGGACCCAAAAGAGACTTAAGGATGACAGTATGTGTGGAATGCATAAGTCTAAGGTGTATATAAGTTTATAAAATCTTCAATTCCAGGCCAGCTTGTATTTGGGCAATAGCTCCAGGAGGCCAGGCCCTTCAGTAAAGTGATTTCTTCCTCTCTATGTGTTAAAAGTGATCTTTTATTGGAAAGGCATATTGTTCCCTTAATACCAGGTTACTGGTTTCCACAGAATGGGAAGAATTCCTAAAAAAGACCTACCAGGGTTTGGGAAAGAAGTTTACAGGGATCCTGAGAAGGCCTGCCATGTCAACTTTGGAACTACCAAATGATGACTTTTTGAATGGAGCATTAAGATGCCCTGACACAAGAGATGAGTATAGATGCTTGATGAGGTGTTACCCTCCTAATCCCAGAATGCACTTTGTGAGCAGAAGAGAGTGTTTCTAGAAGGGCATACATACATAAATGGGGAATGCAATTTTGGCTACTTAGATGATGCTGCGTAAAAACGACATCTGGCATTGTAGAGTACTGGGGATGGCTGCACACACAGCTCAGCATCCCTAGAATCACTAGCCTGAGAACACCGTGGACTAAGTAGCCAATGGACCCGCCCACTAGGTCTTCTGTATATCCAAGGTTTTGCAGCACCATGCATGTCCCTGGATCCCCAGAGAGGTAGGAAGATGCTTATTTAGTACTAAGTAAGGCAATATTGCTCCCTTAAAAAGAACTAGCGTCCCCACTAGCCCAAAGGGCAAGGATTCAGACAGGCTTTCTGATAGTTTGATGTTACAGGTGCATTTCTAGACACTGCAAGTGATGTTCACCCTGCAGTATAGCTAGAGTTCAAAAGACATGGGCATGACTTTCTGAGAATGCACTGGCTCACAGACATAATCAAAAGACCCCAGAGAGAGGCCTGATATACAAGTGTGTAAGGTTTGCCTCTGAAAAATCCCCTGGAGGCTTATGCCAAGTCTCAGTGCTTCTTCCCAAGCCAGAGTCACTTTCTTAGCAGGTGGAAGTGGGTCACTGAGAGTGGGCCTTTGGTGGTTACAACCTGGCCTCCTTCTTCACTTCCTGCTTGAAGGTGGCATGGCATCATCCTCCACATACGTCCCCTGCTATGAACTGAACTGCTCAAGTGTCAGCTTCTATGAACTAAGATGCTCTGAAATCAGGAGCTGAAATAC
Organism: Apodemus sylvaticus; assembly: GCF_947179515.1. NCBI lineage: Eukaryota > Metazoa > Chordata > Mammalia > Rodentia > Muridae > Apodemus > Apodemus sylvaticus. The sequence goes on along the minus strand of NC_067472.1, from coordinate 155,682,179 downwards.
GTCCCCTTTAAGTTGGTTCGGTCAGATATTATGATCAAAGTGTTTGCAATTATAACTGGCACAGAGATGAATAATCAAAATTAATCAATTGGAGGGCCCTGAGGTATGAGTTTCAAAGGAAGAGAAGACAGTAAGAGGAATGTGGAAACTAGTTCTGACAATTCCCTGAAATACTAGACTGCTAAGAATGGCCATAAGAGATAGCCATATTGGGAACTTAGAAAGGCAGCTCCCATCCAAGACCCAAGCTAAGTGCCAAGCAATGTACCTCTGCTTACTACAAGATAAGATGCACAACCAAACAAGTCACGCCTCAGCCTTGATCCTCTTGTACACACTCATCCTTTGACCGACTTGTAAGCTGACATCTGAATACTCACGTTTTCTCACTGGATAAGAGCAACAGTGCTTTCTCTGCCAGAAACCAGATACAAATACTACCAAGGTTTTAGGGCATCTGACAAGCAAGAACATATATACACTCAATAGATACAGGAAAACTGGTGCTGACCCACCTGGCAAAAGAGGGAAACATGCTGTTCTTATAATTATTTCTGAACTGCTGCAATAGTCCTTCTATGCACACAAATTACACATCAATCCATGCACCCAGAAACAACCTGAGAAGAAACACTCCCTCTCCCTGTGCATTGATTAGACCACCTGTGTGTAATAGCATTGCATTATATTTTCATTTAATATTAGAGACAGCAGAGAGTTTCATTATATAAAATTGAAAGCAAATACCTCGTTATAGTTTGTTTCCTGATTTGGTGGTATACATCTAAAACTCTGAGGCTTTTTGGTACTACCAAAACCCTGCCAACTGGATTTTTGCAGGAAAGTGTTACATCCTGGCTTTGACATTAAGCCCATTTAGTGTCCTGTGGATCAGTAACCCTATGCACGAGGTCTGAGATGCTCCTCCTTGTCACCCACCCCACACCCAAACCACCAGCCTAGCGCCCTTGTGTCAACTCCTGATGACCAGGCTGAGTCAGCCTCGAGTGAACACACAGCCCAATCTAGAAGGGGCACGCTTGAAAGTAGTAATTATATATTTTCAATCTGAAGATTGCTTGAGAAGAGAGATTCAGAATCTATTTGGGGACACATAAATAATATAGTGGCAATTGGCATATTTTTACATCAGCTTTCCCGTTTGAAACAGCTACTTAGGACAACTGAGGAAAACTGCTAACAAAACGCAAATGAGATCATGGTTTGTACACGCATCTTTCACTTTCTCTCTTAGAGTCACTCAACGCACTTCTCCCATCAAGATTCCACAGTGTCAGTGTCAGGGTCCTAAGATCTCCCTGGGAAACCTAAGGTGTCCCAGTGATGATGCTTCCCACCTTCTGCTCCACCCAGACTGAGGCTGACATATTTGCCTTCTCTCTTGGTCTTTATTTTCTACAGAAAATCTATCTGAGAAGTATAGTATATCATTTATAGACATTCCTTAAGAAATTTACATCCTATACCTATCAATTTCCCTTTCTTGATCTTGTGCTCTTATTCATATTACAAGTAATATCATACTGTTGGTTTAATTATGGTCAATTATTTTTTATGAAAATCAAAAAGAAATAAATCTTTTTATATTGGCTTCATATCTATGTGCTTCTGAGCTTTTCATCCTTCAGTGGATCCTGGTTTCCTATCCAATTTTAAATTAGTCTGAAAAAATCCCCCCTTAATATACTTATGCCAATTATGAATCATCTTTTGTAAATTGTAGACTTTTATGTCACTTCATGCTAAAGGATACTTTTCCTGGATATAGGAGTGTGTGTGTGTGTGTGTGTGTTAGCATACACTTGCATGTCCATACTGGCATGCACCTCAGTGTGTTCAGAAGGCTATGATGGTCAAAGGTATCATACCTCAGGTATCTTTCATCTTTGTATTTTGGGGCAGCATCACTTAGGTCAGGGTACATAAATGACTCATGACTTCCAGAAATCCTCTGTCTCCATCTCTCACCTTACAGTCCTGGTGTTACAAACATACAACCACCAAGCACAGCTTTTCCACAGGTTTAGGGAATACAGGCTTAGAACCTTATGATTTGGTTTTTCCAGGCAAGTGCTTGCTGATTGACCTGTCTCCTGGCCCTGGATATAGAATGGTTTTAGTTGTTTCTATCTTTCTCCTATCAGTCCATTAAAGACTCCATCCCATTGTGCTGAGGCTTTCATTCTCCCCAGTGATACTGCAGCATCTTCTCACCAATATCACCCCCTACACATGTTTATTTTCCCCTCTGGCTGCTTTTGCTTCTTTATTGTTTGTTTTAGCAATGTGATTGTGACTCATCTAGGTCTCTAGAACTATGGAGAACGCATGTTTCTTGAAGATGCAGTGTCAGTGGTGCCTGTACAGGCACTAGCCTAAGAGGGATGAATGGACGGTGACTCCCAAAGGAAGCAGAACTAGCTGACTGAGTAAGAAAGAGGGCTGTGTTTGCTGCCCACTGCAGCATCTCTCATTCGGCACCCCCACATGCTGTTCAGTTTTATCCCCATCAGGATGTTCTCTTTAAGTGGCTTCCAGGGCTCTCAGCACTCATCAGCAACATTCTCATATCGTTTTTTATAGGAGAAAAAAAAAACACAAATTGACCAATTCCTAAGGATGGAGTAGCAAATAAAAGACAAACCAGACACTGATCGTTTCATATAGCTAACTTCAACAGTAAGTTGGGCTTCTGAGGCCAATGCAAGGGACCCAGTCTGGGAAACCTGGAAGCAAGGACACACATACTCAAAGCTATCTTGGCATGCACATGTAACCTTCCATGTCACTAACACCTCTGTCAGCACTACAAACCAGAACCTAATGTCTTGTTATGGAGAAATCCAGCCCTGCTGTGCAGCATATAACAAATCCAATATCCTTATTGTGATCCACTCACATCTGAGCTGAATGAAGCTCTGGAGTATGAATGCTTAGCTGATCCCTCATTGTGACCTCCAGAAGCCAAGACCCTGGTACACAAATTCTTAGGTTTGCTTCTTAAGGAGATCTGAAAATGTGGCAGGAATCCTGACACTCTAAACTCAAATGAAAGCTATTCTGGGGGCTGAAGAGATGGTTAAGTGGTTAAGAGCACTGACTGCTTTTCCGAAGGTACTGGGTTCAAATCCCAGTAACCACATGATGGCTCACGACCATCCGTAATGAGATCTGACACCCTCTTCTAGTGTGTCTGAAGACATCTATGGTGTAATTACAGAAAATGAATAAATAAATCTTTTTAAAAAGAAACTTAATCTTCTCTCTCTCTCTCTCTCTCTCTCTCTCTCTCTCTCTCTCTCTCTGTCTGTCTTCCCCCTCTTCCCCAAACTTCCCTCCATGAAGGCATGAAGCCTGGCTCCTCAGTATTCTGCTGTCTCCATGTTATTCATTATTCATATCCTCCTTGACTTAAGGGGGGTCTTCCCTGACTTCTCCCAACACGCAAGTCTGACTCCAGCCTTATGCCTCTCCATGACACATTATCTGCATACAGTGCTCTTCCACTCCAAGAACAACACATTTGCTCAGATTCAAGACATTCACTTCTGAGGTAAGGCCCTCCCCTACTTTACACTTCACAAGGTTGACTTTTGCATTTCTCCTGGCATCTGTAGGCATCGACCAACAGTGAAAAATACATTGTGAATAAGAAACTAATGGGTCTACCCTCTGAATCTCTTTGCCCTTCAAGGTCAAGGGCTCCCACATCTACTTTGTTCAACTTAGCATCTGAAGCCTTGGCACAGCCCTTGGCACACATGGGCTAGCTATTCTAATGGATAAGAGCAGCAAAACTAATTCCTGATGCATGCAGCCATGGCTGTGGACTTCTGCCTTTGCTTTGGTGGGAACCAGAGTTTTATTCCAGGGCTTGTTTTAGTCCACTCAATCTTGTAGAATGGAATGTCCTAGTCCAGGTGGCTTAACAAACTTTATTGTGTTGTTTTTGGGAGGACTTTGGAAGTGTTTAGAAGTGTGAGATGGAATAGCTGTCAAGTGCTCAGTGCTCAATGAACCATTCTGGGCACTGAGAAGATAATGCCGAGAACAGTGCTGATGATGGCTTGTTACATTTCAGAAGGGAGTTTGAGAGTCCCTTAAAGATTCCATTAGGGCTGGTGAGTAGTTTGAGTGAGATTACAGGATATTTGATCACATTGTGAAGCCCAAGATTGTGCTGTTTATTGGAAAAACCTGTTTCTACTTGTGGTGCGGCTCAGCCTTAGCATACATCTTTAATCCTTCTGGCTGGAATACATGCTCTAGGTACACACTTTTAGCCCCAAACAATAAAGGTAAACTTTTTTGTTTTTTGTAGAAGGAAGCATCGATGTTTGAAAGTGATGTCTAACTGAGCGGCAGACAAAGTGATGAATCAAAGAAAGTTTGACAGAATAGGGTACGCCCAGCAATCACAGGAAGAGAGAGAGGAAAGGGAAGCTACTTAAGAGAGAAGTACAGAGAAAATGAGGGAGAGAAAGGAAAAAGGGCAGTTATCCTGGTCCAGTTATCCAGTGTCAGGATGCACAGAGAACTGGCTAGACATAGATGAAGACAGAACAAGCCAGAGAATGAGGAACCAGAAGATTAGAACAGATTGCAAAAGTTATTATGAGGCCAAGCAGAGGAATTCATGGGAGGTCAAGAGAGAAGCCAAGTTGACTCAGTCAGCTCTGAGAGGAGTCAGAGTTCAGAAAGAACTAAGAAGGGGTGAGCTTATTCAGCAGCAAGTCTCAGAAACTTGGCTGAAAACATTTTAGGCCTAGATTAGATTGTATGGAGGCTAGAAGCATACAAGACAAGGTCTAAGTTAGCATAAGGAAGCAGTAAGCCTCCAAATATCAATTGCATCAACAGAATAAAAGTTACTTTTTACAGAATGAAAAATTTGTAGTTCTGATCAGCAGAGGGTGAAGGATTAGCTATCAGACCAGAATCCCTAAAGTGAATCCTTTGCTTTGCTGGAATATTTGATACTGGTCAGCTGGGGTTGAAGAATCATCTGTGATTAAGAAGAGACCAACATCATTAAGGCAAATTCTTCTGGGAAGTGTTTCTTCAGGGTCAGCTATGGTCAAGGAGCAACCAAGGCTGTACCTTTTGTTGGTAGCAAGACCTAGTAATATGTAAACGTTTCCCAGGTGCTATTGGTTTTAAAGGCATGAGGGGGTCATGTAGAGCAGTTGAGGCTTTGGACTGTGAAAGGCTATTGATGGAGGTAGGAGCCCCATGATTGACGAGCTAATGGAGGGAAGTTGAGGCTTGGTACCAATGGGAGGGGAAGAATCCTGAAGGAGAACTCAGAAAAGACTATGCGAAGGTTCATGGTGTGGGGGGGGGTGGCGAGGCATGGTGAAAGGAAGGGGGGTGGTCTCTCCTACCACTTGTTGGGTGCAGGGAAAAGAAGAGTGTGTGGGGGGAACCATGTCTCACCAGAGCTCGCAGGCTCTGGTAGGGCAGGCACAGGAAACTACCATGAAACCCCACACTGCCAGGTCTGGCTGCAGGAACCCACCAGACCCAGTCTGCAGGAGTGGGGAGGCAGCAGTCTCGGGGAACCCCTTGGCCTCATGGAGGTTAGGGGAAACAGGTTCTCTAGCTCTTGGGCATTGCAGGGTGTCACTGGATACTGTGGAAGAGCTGAGAACTTGGAGGGAGGGACACAGACATGGGGAGGGGAGAGCTGGTGAATTCCCCTGCAGGCGAGTCCTTGGTCTGGTCTGGTGGCTGGAAATGCTAGGAGTCGATCCACTGGCTTTAAAGCTTTATTGTAGAAAAGGGAGAGAGAGAGAGAGAGAGAGAGAGAGAGAGAGAGAGAGAGAGAGAGAGAGAGAGAGAGAGAGAGGACTGATGGCCACAGAATTATGGAGGGCCTCTTGGTGTCAGCATAGTGTCTGGGAGTGTGGACAAATAGTCTTCTGTGCCTCATGGGTTTAAACCTAACACAATCAGTAAAGAAACTGCCTTTCAGGGTCGACAGTTCACTTCAGCTGCAGCATTGATCTAGTGTCTGAAGGATGCTATTACCATTGGCTGATAACGGAGGAAACAATAGCTATGAGACAAGGGTCAGCCTGAGTGTCTAAGAAGAACCGTGTGAGCTACAAATGGAACAAAACAAGAAGTGGAGCTGATAACATCCTTGCTGCATAGAAGATCAAGAGCAAAACTCACATGTCGGATCCTGAGCTCTTTATACTGTTGGGCTTTGGTTTTATTATTCTATTACTTTGGTTTGGTTATAACTGTGTCCTGGATTTTTCTCTCTTGGTGGAAGAAAGTATTAAACTTGGCTTTGATTTTATAAACCCCGCTTCTGAGAAACTTTGAATATTTTAGAGAAAGTTTGAACTTTAAATAAATCGAGTCTTGTTTTAAAATAAAAACTAAACTTTTAAGGTGTTTAAAAATTTTAAGACCATGGATTTTAAAGGGTAGAGATATTTTATATCATGATACTGGTATTAATATGAGATCTTGGGATAGACAAGAAAAGAAAGGTTATGGCTTAATAGGCAATATAGTTGTGTGTCAATTTGATAAAATGGTCACTTGTACTGGTTAGTTTGTGTAAACCTGACACAAATCTAGACATATCTGGGCAACAGGAATCTTAATTGAGAAAAGGCATCTATATGATGAGCCGGAAGGCAAGTCTGTAGGCATTTTCCTGATTAACAGGTAATGTAGGAGGCCCAGCTAATTTGGAACAGTGCTATTCCTGGGAATCTGAACCTCAGTGGTCTATGAAATAAGATGAACAAACAGATAAGAACCTTATTAGATTATTATTATTATTATCATTTTGCAGTATATGCTTCAGTTCTTGCTGCCAGCTTCTTGCCTTGAGTTTATGCCCTTCAGGGATATAGTATGACCAGAGAGTTATAAGAGGAACAGTTTCCTTCTCAAGTTCCTTTTGATCATGGTGTTTTATCACAATAGGAACTTTTTGAGGCACTGCTATAAACAACAAAACCTCTTCAAAAGATCTTTGTTTTAATGATCCAATCATCTCCTAACACTATTACCCTAAACATTAGAATTGCGACCTATACAGACATTCAGACAAGCAGAGGGACTGTGCAAAAAATAATAGGTGAGACTTTTTATCCGGTTAGCAATGTGTTCTTTCCTTGGGTAAGTAGTGATGTTTGATTACTGTATATTCATGCCTAGTCACACAAATGTGGGTGACTACTTGTTGAGGAGTAAATAATCGAAGTTAGATATTGAGCAAAAATTCCAACTTGATAAACATGCGGCACCTAAAAATTCTTGTAATGTAGCATGGTATGTTGATATATGCCTGAACCTCAGCCCTTCAGGGAGCAGAGGAAGAAGGATGGGGAATCCAAGTCTATACTGTGTGCAAGGGCACAGGTGAGGGCAAGGGCAAGGGCCTGTCAAGAAAACAAGTAAAACTTGTTTACAGCATGGACACTGTATCAGCCCCAGGTTGTTCCCTACAGTGGGGGCAGCTTAAACATTGAACCATTTATTTAATGTCTGTGTGTCCTCTCTTCCTGTATTGACAGCCTTTAGAAAAATCCTCGTCAAACATGTAGAGTAGCATTATGATCAGGCTGCTGTTATCTCTAAAGACACAGAACCTGACAGGCAGCCATGTTCCCTAGGAATTCCAGTTGGTGAGACTTACAGAGATTCTGGCCCAAGGTTGCTGATCTTCAGATTGTGCACAATAGACTGTCAGTCTGTCTTCATAAAAAGAACATGAAAGAGTTTCCTGGCACTTGCCTGAAGGATTGTGTCCCCTCCTCCCCGACTGATCCTTTCAACTGGGTGGCAGCATCAAGTGATCTCTGTCTGCCAGCTTTGTTTCTGAGAATATTAGTGGGTTTCCTTGGGGGAGGAAACCTGAAAAAGGGTGCAGCTGATCCCCAGTGAAGACCATGGATGTGGTAAAGACATTCCCTTTGTTTCATGTCATCCCTGGGCACTAATTCCAGCTCATCCCACTTGTCTTCTTGAAAGAGCTCTTATTATGGCCCCATTAGAGGCACACTGCAGGGGTTTACATGCATACATACATAATACATGCATGTACACACATACATAAATACATTCATGAACACATATACATAAATACATATATGCATATACATATATACACACATATATATACACATATGTACTTGATTCACCTCTGGTGGTCTCTTCTGAGTTTCCCCCACTGATCATCTCTCATCCTAAGCTATGTATGCAGATGCAGATAGACTGCATTAGGCTACGAATGTAGCTAAGCAGAGAACAGACAGAATAGCTGAGTGCTGATTTTAGCAATTCCACTGCAGATGAGCTTTTAACGCATGGGATGAAGTATAGAGGGGAAGGCAGGGGGAGGAGGAAATAGGAGAAGGGGACTGGAAGGGGAAGAGGTTGTGTAGAGCACCCTGAACAGGTTGAGTTACATCTAAGAAGAGTGAGGTTCCATTGCACTTGGTCTATCTTGAAGTCCTAGATGAAATGGGATTTGGTGTCAGGTTTGAAGCAATGCTCATATAATAAGCAATGCCCCTACGTCCCAATGGACTTCTTTGCTGAACTGAGTACATTGAAACTGAATTGGACCAGTTAAGTCTAATGCTATGATGAGTCTCTTCATTCCCCAGGAAGCTGCAGGTCCTAGTTGCTTTGTCATTTGCACGGCCAGTGCCACTCACACTGGTGCTGGACATCACAACCATGTCCCTAGTGGTTGGTGCCACGGGTGGGCTATAGTTAGTGGGGCTTCAACCCAAGGATCTGGAGGCATAATCCAGCAAAACATCCCCAAATGTACATTCAACCAGAGAAGAGGGCAGAGGGCTTCCTGTAAGATCTTATCCTGTACCCCAAATTCCAGAAATAGCCACAGCAGGGGAGAACCACAAAAGTGACTTTGCCTGTCCTGTTAATGACTACAACCCACCACCCCCCAAAAGAAAGGAATGTTGAGAAAAATATCAGAGGTAGAGAGACGACTCAGCAGTCAAGGCTTGGTGCTTCTTTTCTAGAGGACTTGAGTTTGATTCATAGTAGCCAAACTCGATTGCTCTCAGCGACCTGTAACTCCAGTCATCGTGGTGTGGAAAGCGCTGTACAAGCCGCTAGGGGAGAGGCTTACCTTGCGGCCTTGAGCTGCCAGGCAAGGTGAACCCAATGGAGCAATAATGGCATGAAGATCGTGGGCATAACCATTTTCCTTTTTTTTTCTTACTATCTGGGAATAGTGACTCTTATTTGTTATTAAAATTTCATAAATAGATAAATAGTTCTATTTTGCCTGGTTGCTTAGCATAAAATTCAACTCAGTTCTAGTATTAGAATACAGACTATATGATACTCAGACACCACTTGGAAGTAAGCATGAGATTCATGATTCCCCACTGCTGCTGTAATTGGGTAAAATGCTTAAAAGATAACATAGACCAGATATCTGTGAGTATAATTTATATGTAAATTAAAGTAAGGTTGAAATGCATGTGGAATAAAAGGGAAATTAAACATCTTTTACAGCAGTTTCTCCTGGTCCTATTGAAGAGTTACATGCACTCAGCCCCAAGTTACAGGGGTCAGTGGGCCAGTATACAATGGTGCTTCATACACCAGGTCACTGTGTGGTTCAGAGTTTCACAGGTCAGTACATTTTCTCCTCTTGCTTCTTTGGTAAACTAACACCTTTGTGCATGTGGCCTTGTAGTGTAGGCACTCTTGTCATGGCTGTATTTCCATTCCCACCCCTTGAAGCTCCTGCATAACAAAAGATCCCACTGAGCCTGTCACACAGGAAAGAGAGAAATTTCCAGAGAGCCAGGTTCTAGTTTTGGTCAGTGTTCATAGCCAGAAGTCACAGCCTACTTGATTGGTTTGTGTGATGGGTGGGCATTGAAAATTAGAATGCCTCCTATTTTATTTAGCAGATAGCAGTAGGGATTCCACACACAGTGGAGGAATGAGGTCATCGTATGCACAGGTTCAACAAGAAACATGTATGTTCAAGAAATAAGGGGGCACTCAAAGACAAGAAATGCTGATAATGTACTTATATGTCCTGCTTTGTGGATTGTGGTATATCACTTTAGCAATAACTGCACAGATGGGAAAATATGCATCTTCTGTAAGAATAGGCATCTGTTCAAATTATTACTACTTAAAATAGGTAATAGTAGCCCCAGGTTGTAGGTTAGAATGTAGAAATGCAACACAATGAGTCACCAAGGACTGTGGCTTGGGTGTGGTTTTCTAATAAAAATATCAGGGTATCCTAGTGAAAGATCTCTCTGTATCCTCAGAGATAAGGTAAAAGCTCTTTACTGAAGAGCCTGGTCATCAGGGCTGACACCCAAATAAGGGCTGACATTGACCATCAACAGAAGATTTTAGTAACTTATATACACCTTAGGCTTATGCATGCCATAAACAGTGTCATCCTTAAATCTCTTTTGGGTCCTCATTTTAGGTAACTTACACTTGGGATGATTTAAACAGAGACAGAACACTGCAAGTCTGGCTGTTTAGGCAGATGGGAGATTTACCCAGCAAGAATACAGTGTATTGTAAGAAATGTTGCTGTTCTTATTTGAATAGTTGCTATCTCACCCACCTGGTAGAAATGTCTTTCCTGAGAAGAGTATAGGGACTTAATGGCTGACAAGAATTTAATGATGGCAGTCCCCCTGTATCGCCTGCCTTGAGCTGCTGGATAGGAGTCTGTCTTGTCTTCGTTGTGCAGGTAGGGACCAATGGCTGGTCAGTCCTGAGGAGTAAGCATTTACATACCAGCATCCTAAATGCCACTTATCTCTAATGGGTCTGATTGCGTATCTTTGAGGTGTTCTAGGCACACTGTTCCCTAAGTGAAATTCTACTTGTGCGACTTAATGTCTCCTAAGCAGATGTACATATAAATCCTTTATAACACCGATTCCATCACTTTTGAGTTTCCTTTATATCAGTTTGTCCCCATCAAATGGTAACAATTTGGTCCCCAGTTGGCATGAAGCTTTCACAACCTTCTGGACCCTAGCAAGAGGTCTTCATGTATTTGTGGTGCTGCCCAAGCAAGAAAATACCTGTCTCTGGCAGTGTCATGAGAGTGGATTATCATCAAAACTTGGGCTTTTCTCATCAGGCTTTCCAGGATTTCTCAGAGAACATTCTCTGCAATCTGGCATTAGGTCTCAGCCAGAGCCTAAACCATGTGGTTTGGGTTCCCAGGATTCCAAAGACTGAACAACTTAAACTTCTCTTCTTTGTAAAGTTAGCCTACCTCTGCTATTTCATCATAGCCACAAAAATAAAGCAGACATGTGCTCAGAGTCAGACATGTAGAAATGGGAAAATCAGGATCCAATTCTGATCCACCTATTTATTGCCCATGCATGGCACTGATTGAAACACAGAAGTCGGGATTGGCAAATGATTTTAATATTATTCTTTCTCTTATGTGCCCCAAATTATCTTGAGTAATAGTCTCATTTTCCATCCTCACAGTTGGAAAAGGCAAGGACAGTCATCATACTGACACACCCCAATCTCTGCTTCTTTTGTTCCATCTTCTGGCTACCTGTTATGCTCTTTCCTCCAAAGGGGCCTGTGATTTCAGAGTCCCTTCCTAGATACTCCAGGCTGACTGCCCCACCCTGCCCCAGCAATTCATCATTGCATCAGAGGCCTGTTTGCCACTTAATTATGGTATTTACATGTTCCAGTGATTAGGAATTGAACATCTTTGGAAGGAGGGACTCATATTCTGCTCATATGTCCACAGAAGATTATTCAGCAGTCAAAAGCATCCGCTGAAACAAACAATAACTATTGATCCCCAGTAAATCACGTGAGCAAGAACACTATTTTCATAGACTGGCATTAGCTTTTATATAATGTGAAATTACACAAATGAAAGACAAATTAGTGTTTGGCAGATGTTACATAGACAAATGTATGTGACTTCACAAGGGTGTAGATAAAGGCTATGGTGATATGAACCTGTATACCCTGTCAACATTGATACCCGTGCTTCAGTTCTGCAAAGTTGACTAAGAAGTATGGGACATCTATAATATACACTCTTCTCCCAGCTCATTTGACTTCCTTTCCACTGGTCAGACTTTTACCAAAGACCAGTCTCAAACTCAAATCCACTTGCCTCAGCTTCCCAAGTGTAAATATTATGCATATGTCCCACTATGCCTATCATGTTCTGCATTATTTTCACTCCCACATATTATGCAAATTATACTTGAACAAAATTTTAATATAAAATTCATCTCAAATGTGTAGGAAAAATCAATTTGATTGTGACATGCTATTTAAGATTTCGTAATAATATATGATTCTCAGGAAGAACTACTGTTGAGTTGTTCTATCAAATATCTGGCACATTCTGGCCAACAATGCATTTTCTAATGCCCATGCCCTTTCAGATACATTCCCTGAGGTGCTTCTGGAGCCTGAAAGTAGAGGAATGGGCCCTACTAGAATGTCAGTGAGGAGGACTGGCCAGTCCCTCAGTCCACTTTGCTAGCAGTTAGCCCTGTGCAGAGTTAACTGAATAGCAAGCCTACTCACAATTGGGCCCCTGGCGTTAAGGAAGGGATGTAAGGGAAATTGCAAAGGTTAGAATCAAAATCATATTCCATTTTGGCCTGGATCAATCAGTCTTCTTAAATGGTATGTCTTGGGTTTGTTTGTTTTTTGTTGTTGTCAACTATAGTTTTGTTTTTTGTTTGTTTTTGCTTTTCATTTTAAAGGACTTACTAATAAAGCTTGCAAATAGCTGAAAGGAGAGTGAGTGTACCTCAACAGAAAACATACACTTGTATTTAGAGCATGTTGATACCTAGGATCTATGGGACGCATTGTTTAAAATGTAGATAAAATATTGATAATGCTTTACAATGCACATGTAGCTTTCAACTTTAAAGCAGCATTTGTTAGTTGTCCAAATATTCAAATGTTATACATGCACAATAAAATTCAGAATATAAATACCTATTTTTATATACCCATTCCCCAGGAGTATTTTTGATACTTTCATTTAAAAATGTCCCAGGCTGCCAAGATGCTTCAGTGGACAAAGCTATCTGCCACCAAGGCTGATGACTTGACTTCAAATCCCTTCCTGTAAATTGTCCTCCCTTCAACACCTTCTTCCCTCTTTGCCTCGCTCCCTACCTCCCTCTTTCTCTGTCTCTGTCTGTCTGTCTGTCTGTCTCTCTCTCACACACACATACAGTGGCATGGACACACCCATGCACATTCTTGTTCTTTCATTCTCTCCCTCCCTCCTCATCTTTTAGACACACATATACAAACCAACCAATAGATGTAATAAAATGTTTATTTTTTTATTTTCTATATTCTTTGTTTACATTCCAAATGATTTTCCCTTTCCCGGTTCCCCCCTTCCCATATGTCCCATAAGTCCTCTTGTTCACGTTTTTCTCTAAATTTCTATAAATACCACTTCTGTAATCAAAAAGAAACATTACACAAAAGTAAGGAGAGAAAGAAAGGGAAACTTTTCTTGTTCCTCACTCCTGAAATTTCCTTAGTAATGGTCACCTCACACTCAGAACTCCTCCAGGTAGAGCCATTTTTGAGTGTTTAATGCCATCGGATTTGTTTGTTTGCTTGCTTGTTTTCTTAAAAGAAAGCATCACTATGTAGCACTGGGTGGCCTTAAACTTACAGGATCCTTCTGCCTCTGTCTCCAGAATGCTGCTATTAAAGGCATCACTACCAATTTTTGTTAGAAAATGATACAATGTTGATGGGCAAGCAAGCAATATGAAAGAGTAATAAACTTTTGTACAGTTATACCCAGGTCCAAGGAAGCTACTGATGCAGAAAAAGTGTGCCTTGACTTGGATTCCCTGTAAGAAGGCCTGGAGAGGCCATTTTGTAAAGTTGTGAGGATGAAAGCTCTTTGGAGTAGAGACATCAAGGTGCTAGTGTCCCAAAACCCATTTGGACAATTTCTTTATTTTGGATTAAGTAAATGAGCTACATTGAACGTAATTCTAAAGGAAGGTTATGGGATCACCATCGCTCTCCTTTTTTTTTTTTTTTACTTGTGTATCATATCATTTCTGCTCCTTTCAACTCCTGTTTCTGTTTTCTTTTGTACTAAATTATTGGGTTATGGCATCTCATCTGAATTCTCTTGCCATTTCCTTGCTGTATTTGTCCCCGGCTATATTCTGAATGTAGACCTGGGATTACAGGTAAGCATCTATCTGATTATAGTGTAGCTAGCTGAAATACCATCCCAACTTCAAGAGTAAAAGAAATTTGATTCCTTATATCTCTGTTTTTTTTATTACATTAGGTAAATCTGTTTGTATCTAGCAAAAGAGAACACATTTACTAGTTTCTGAAGTTGGCTTTTAATATACATAAAGAGGTAATTCTATAAAAGTAAATACATTTAATTTGAGAAAGGTTTCCAGTTTACTTTTTTTAGCTACTGGTCATTTTTCATATAATGGAGAGTTTCTTTCACTTACCATTGAAGTCTGTAGGGTTCTTTCTCTCTAGCATTCATCCATCTATCTATGTCTCTACCTATTGATAAACTTACAAATATATGCATATCTATCTAGAGATAGACATACAAATACATGCATATCTTCAAGCAGTAAATATTGTCAATTTTATTTATCTGGAAGGTCTAACTATGTTTTTCTTCTTAAAGGACCATGAGGTGGCTAAATGGTTCTTACATGAAAGATTTTTAAAAAATTAATTATAGATATAATTATATTACATATATAATACACACACACACACACACACACACACACACACACACACACACATCATTATATAATCCTGATTGCTCAGAAACTCAGGCTGGCCCAGCACTCACATAGATTCACCTGCCTTTGCCCTTGGAGTGCTGGGATTAGACACATGTGCCACCACACCTAACTATGCAAATTTTTTAGCATTTAGTACTTTCATGTTCATGTTTCATCTGCTGACTTCCTGTTTTATGAAAAAATGAAGGGTTAAGCTAATGGTGGGTGCCCCCTGTGTGACTAGTTGCTTTTCATTACTGCTACAAACTTTCTATTCTGATTAAGTGTTTGATAAAGGTTTCTGAATGTTTCTTATCTATTGTTCTGGGAGTACTGAAACTCTTGAAAATGTAGATCAAAAGCTTTTGGTCAGAATATTTTAAAATTCTTTCTTCTGAATCCTTGTGTGTGTGTGTGTGTGTGTGTGTGTGTATGCATGCTTAGGGAGAGGAAATACAATTATGACTCTTGAAGGGTCCTGATTTTCTTTGTTTGTTTTGTTTTAAAATTTTGCACGATCCAGATTAGATAATCTTGACTCACCTATCTTCCTTTTCTCCTTCATTTTTTAAATGAAAATATAACAACAAAACCACTTCCCTCATCACTTTCATTCCTCTAATTCCTCCCATGCGCCAACCCCTTCCTTGCCCTATCTTGAAATCATGTTCTCTTTTTATTTAATTAGTATTCCTAAATATCTAAATAAAACCTGCTCAGTCCACTCAGTGTTACTTGTGTATATGCTATTTTAAGACTGACCAGCTGCACTGGATGGCCAATTAGGGGCCCATTCCTGAGGAAGACTATTTCTCACACTCTTAGCATCTTTTGGTTGCCTGTAGTTCTCTATGTAGGGCTAAGCCCACTGATTTAAGTCCTCTTCTATTCTCGCGTGTCTACTAATTTTGTGCTTGTTTAAGCAGCCATATTTCTAACACTTCATGGCTGAAGCTTCACTGTTGTTTCTAGGAGCCACAATCTTGCAGCCTTTTTCCTTGTCCTCGGGCTCTTACAATCTTTCCTTTCCTCTCTAGAATGTTCCCTCTGAGCCTTGAACACAAGCATTGTGTTGAAGATAAAATAGTTGGGGCTTCACACCCATTGAACACTTTCTTTCTTAAGTTTGATAAGTTGTGGGGTTTTTTTTTTTTTTGTCTCTATCAGTTGCAAAGAGAAATTTCCTTGATGAGGGGGTAAAGATTGCACTTATTTATGAGTAGAAGAATATATATTTAGAATGCAGGAGGAATTAGGCTTGTTTAGTAAAGTGGTGGCTGTAGGGTCTCTTCTAAAATCAGTGATCTCACAAGCCCCAGGTAGTTAGCTAGGTTTCCAGTACTAGTCATGATTTTCCTCTTGTTAAGTGGGCCTTAAATCTAATAAGAGAGTAGATGGTTACCATCAACATATGGGTACCACTATTGTATCCTTAGGATTAATATACCAGGCTAGTCATCATGGTACTTCATAGGTAGAACTAGTGGTTGTTTCTCTTCCCTTGAAATCTGGCATAGTAATTTATGGTATAATAAAAGTCAGTCCTTAGGGAGAAAGCTTACAGGTCGGTCAGATCCAACTTGGATCCTCCAGATCTTACGTCCAAAATGCATAGTGTCTTTTTCATAGTCACTAATGGTTATTTCTGTTGTTTTCTGTTATTAATGCCTTTAATAAATTTTTATTTCAGATATTACATTTCCATATTCAGAATTTAGATTTCAATTGTTTTAGCCATACTACTTTTTGATATAATTTGGTTTCTATGTATGTATGTATGTATATATGTTTTGAAGTACTAGATGCATTAGCTGGGTTCTCTTATATGCTGGGTAATGGTTTTGAAGTACTAGATGCATTAGCTGGGTTCTCTTATATGCTAGGTAATGGTTTTGAAGTACTAGATGCATTAGCTGGGTTCTCCTATATTAGCATATTGGTTCTACTACAGACTTATCTATCCTGTCCTCATTTCTACACCTCATATGACTATTGGGTCTGACTAAGACTCTTAAAGTTGCCTTGAACTAACTCTAGACTATAAATCCATGTATGTCTCGAATTTGCAATTCTCTTGCTTCAGTTTTTCAATAGTTGGATTGTAGGCCTGGACTATCAGGCCTGGTTTTTAGTTAGTTCTTTATATACATATTTCTTTGCCTATATATAAAATAGATTATTTAAAGACAAATGTCTGGGTTTCACTGCAGGCATTTTATGCTATGCATTCTTTTGTTCTCCCAACAGAATCCATTTCATGCTAGTCTTCTACTTTTTTCCTAATTTTCCATCAACAGTCTGCTATACCTACTTATTATTGTTGAATTCATTGCCCCTGTTTAGTAGTTTCTCTGAAGTGATTTTGTAACACTAAAATCTATGCTATGTTAGCTTAATGGGAGGGTTTAGTGGTTGGATGGAGATTTCCTCAATTCTTGCAGATATGCTCTCTGTGAGTGCTGCAAAGATAGCTTGAGGCAGGATCTTATGGCCTTCTTATGTTAAAGTCCCACAGATAGACCATGTATATGACCCAAAAAATTTCCAAGAATATGATGGGCCCTTCACAGATATAACATTCCTCATATTTGGCTTCAATTTTTCATCTTTCTTTGTTCCAATCTTTTGCTACATGAAGGTACTTCATGAGATGAAGTTTTTATCAACAAACACCACTGGGAAATTTTATATTCTTACTATAAAAGCTAAAATACACTATAATTACACTATAATTGGCTCCAATTCAGTAGAACTAGGAGAAATAAAGACCAAATAAAGACAAAGACAGTGAATGGTGGCTTCTAGGAAGCCACCACACAGTGAATTGTGAAGATATTCTGCAAGTCTCACTTTAGAATATTCACAAGCCCATTCTGACTCCTTCAAGTGGTCACAAATCATTTTTGCCATGATAATTCAGTTTTTAAGACTGCCATAGAGCTCAAGATGAAAAATGTCATTTGTGAGGACCTTACTTCATTACTCTTACAGTTTCTCAACAAAGTCCTGTTCGAAGTCCTGTTCATGCCAAAGCTCTGGGCTCTTTTGAAATGTCATAAAAATAATGAAAAATACTACTTTATCTTTTCTGTTAAGATGTTGTTCAGTTTTTGTAATTCTTCCTGTGCACATGAAGATCTATTTTGTTTGTCACAGTGAAAGCTTGGAGTCAATGAATATGAACTGAAATAAATTCATTAAAAGGACTTTGATGTTAGTTCTCAGGCCAACATGTCTGTAGATACAGTTAACCCCCCCCCCAGGGAGTCATTTAATTCTTTACATCATTGTCATGGTCACTCACCCTCAGACATGCCTTCCTACACTATCAGCACACCTGGTATCTCCCAGGTCTATAGAAAAGATGTCCCTGCAACTCAAATGCTGTTGTGAAATCTCATCCTGTCACCCAAACAAATGAGTAGCCAGCCTTTATCTAACTACATAAAGGATTGCTTCAGTAGAATTAGTTTTTGATTAATAAAATGAAGTTTAGCCTGTCAGAATAACTGACAAGGAGCCGGAAGACTAATGTAATCTTTAGGGTACCATAGCAGGGAATGCCCTCTTGCTACTGTTTCTTACCAAACCAATTACCCTTCTCTGTGACCACAAAGGCATGGACTCTGGTGATAAGGCATGCCTGCTTGTGAGAGGACTGGCTTCTCCCAAATACTGAACAGCTAGCCTTGTGAATTCTGCCCAGATGGAAGTTGCATACAATAGAAGCATTTGTGATGTCCACGCTGTGACTCTTATCTGTGAGAGAACTTATATCCAAAACAAATATATCAAAAATAGAAAGACAGATGGATTTTCATAGACTTAGCTCAACAATTTTTTATCAAGGTCAAAGTTGTGAAATACTGGTAATTCAAATGTGAAAGAAAAAGTTGTAAATGCAAAGTTTAAGAACAGTTTCACTCATTCTTTTAATTTTTTTCATACAAAACACCAAAGAGGAAAAGAAACAGGATTATAAACTCTAATAAATCTAGAGATGTTTAAAGCCCACTCAAATGCTGGAAAGAGAACATACCGGCAAAGATACATGTGAGATACCTGAGACAAGCCAAAAAGAGGAGGGGCTCATACAGACTAAATGAGGGTGCAAAGAGAGTCAAGGAGGAAGAGGGGGAGGAGGAGGGAGAGGAGAGGGGAAGGAGGAGGGAGAGGAGGGAGAAGAGGAGGAAAGCAGACAATTGCTGTACGCAGATGGGCGGTGCAGGACCATTTACTTTTACTGTTCTCTCACTTTACTATGACAATCCAGCGTTGTTCAGGATCTGAGGTGCGTTTCATTACATACCTTTCATTACATACCTTTCATTACATACCTTTCATTACATACCTCATAGTAAATCATGTGTGCTGCCAACCATCCTTCCACACAAGGCTTTATCCCTTGTGATGCCATAAGAAGCAGTCCACTCTCCTTTTTGATTACTCAAATCCCTACAGCTGAAGAGCAAGGAAAATGGAATTTCTTTGATTATAAAGAGGAAGTATGTGGTTGTCCCTCACATCTTCTGAAAATGTCTCTTTGGAAAGGAAATTCTGTAGTAAATCTGACTTGTAAGCACGTGATTACATTTCAAGAGGTACAGAGCCCTACACATTTCTCCAGTTCATCTCCCAAGGTCAAAAACTCAGGAGACAGCAGGTGTTGGCGAGGATGTGGAGAAAGGGGAACACTCCTCCACTGCTGGTGGGGCTGTAAGATGGTGCAACCACTTTGGAAATCAGTCTGGCGGTTCCTCAGAAAACTGGACATGACATTTCCGGATGACCCTGCTATACCACTCCTGGGCATATACCCAGAGGATTCCCCAGCATGCAATAAAGACACATGCTCCATTATGTTCATAGCAGCCTTATTTATAATAGCCAGAAGCTGGAAAGAACCCAGATGCCCCTCAAAGGAGGAATGGATTCAGAAAATGTGGTATATTTACACAATGGAATACTACTCAGCAATTAGAAACAATGAATTCACAAAATTTTAAGCAAATGGTTTGATCTGGAAAATATCATCCTAAGTGAGATAATCCAGTCACAAAAGAATACACATGGAATGCAATCTCTGATAAGTGGATATTAATTAGCCCAGAAGCACTGAATACCCAAGGCACAAATCGCATAACAAATGACTCCCATGAAGAAGTATGGAGAGGGTCCTGATCCTGGAAAGGATCGATCTAGCATTGGAAGGGAATATAAAGACAGAGAAAAAAGGAGGGAGGTGATTGGAGAATGGATGGAGAGAAGAAGGTTTATGGGACATATGGGGAGGGGGAATCCGGGAAAGGGGAAATCATTTGGAATGTAAACAAAGAATATAGAAAATAAAAATATTAAAAAAATAAGTATGTAGGAAGACAAACACCACAGTTTTCAAGTCCACTCATGGCTTACCCCAGAATCAAGCACACGATGTAACTATTTACAGTCATTCAATCTTCTTTAGAATTCCTACCAAAGCTTTATATCTAGAGGAGCCTGACTAATACATTGTAGTTCTGCTTCAAACTCAAAAACTAGAGAGCTGTAAGAGCTGAGGCATCTTATGTGAAAGGAAGTGTCTGGCACATCATGAGATGTGTGTGGGTCATGCCACTTAGAGAAATGACAAATAAAGAGTCCTTGCATTATATTAGCTTGTACAGTGATCTGGGGGCAAGTGGGCTAGTAAGGACAAAGTAATTCTCACAGTGATACTCTCCAGAGAAACAATAAGGGTCTGAGTTACAGAGAAAAGGGTCATACTTGGGAGAATTTAGTTGTGTAACTGTAAAAGTAGGTTCCAGTGTGTATGACCAGCTCATTGAGTGGGAGGAAGGGAGAATCTAGAACCCATTCAAATTTTTATGACATAATGAAGAATAAAATGACTATACAGTATCAGTCTTTATTCTTTAGGGGGATTTGTAGGCTCATTTCTACACAATTAGAAAGTGAGGCTTCTAACTTATGACCATATTACAAGAGAGTATGAATGTGCCTAAGACATGGCTGGACACAGGTGTAATGGCCATAATAATTATTACCTCAGTCATATGCTTCCATTTACCATCTTATTTTAATTAAAACTACTATTATTTTGAATTTTTAAAGTGCAGTCTTGTTCTGTAGCTCGAGCTGACTTTGAGCTCTTAGTCCTCCTGCCTTAGCTTCCGAAAAACATGTGTAACAGCAAAGCCCTTCTAGTCTACAATTGTAAATGTTAACTGTTAACTGAGAACACTTTCAACTACGTTCAGAAATAAGGAGTTTTTACAAAACGTAGTATAAAATTCTGAAAAGCATTCTCTCCAAGCTTCTACATGTCAACGTTGTAGCTATGTAAACGATAATCAATTCATTTCCAAATTTACCCTTTTGGAGATTACTCTAAATGATTCCAATGCCAAGTCATTGAGTTGATAGTGAATTCCCAGTTATAAGATTGTTTCTTGGACTGGCTTGAAGTTAAGGAGAGTCTGCTATTGCTTTTTGTATTGGGAGATTGTGTGCCTGAGGACTTCCCATCACAACTGACAAAGTACTTCATAGCCTTTCCTAGATGATAACAGATGAGATTAAATTAGCAGCAGCACTTGGTCCAGTGCTACATCTTTGTCCTCCAGATCTTTGAACTCTTACAAGAATCCCAAAGTCACTATTGTGAGTTGGGACACAATATGTCTCAGCTCATTGTTTGAAGCATCAAAACAATTCTTCAACTAGAATAAATTCTCTGCTGCAGAAGATCCTGTCCTTGAGGACCCAGGCACATTCAGGAGACAGTATTTGTGCCTCCATTCAAAGACTCTGCCAAACTATAGATCTGTTTTCTCAACACTATTAAATTCATTTTCTCTACTAATTTAATTTAATTTAATTTAATTTAATTTATATTTTGAGAAATCACCACACTAAGGTATCCAAACTTGCTTTGTCCTCTCAGTTACCTAGAGCTGCAGGCCTGGCCCTGTAGCCCAGCTCAAACTTTCCCACCCCACATGCTCTGGAACAAGGGCCCATGGCAGCAAGAGGACTGTAGGTTTATAGTGGAAGGTGAGACTAACATGAACATCCAGGGAGTCTTCATAGAGACAGAGGCAAGAGGGCTATTTCAAAATTCCAAGCCATGTGTACTCAGTCCTTCCAAGCAGGACACTGAATTCTTAGAAATTAAAGTGATGAACGAAAAAGCAAGGCATAAGTGGGACTAAGGCCAAACCTACTGTGGCAACCCTGAGAAAGCAACGTGAGAAAGACACAGTATATAGACATGTCAGAGCGTCTGGGAGCTGGGAAGAGGAGGTTAGCGTGCTCTGGTACAGGCAGTCGCTCCAGTGGGGGGATAAGGGTCAAATGTAAGGTTTGGAGAGTTTGACAAAAAATATGGAGATAGGAGACAATCTCTCAGTATGGTGAATAGGAAAAGGAGAAAATAATGGCACGTATGCATGTAAAAAACAATTGATAAGGACACAGGCCATACTTATGAAAGACAGCAAGGATAAGCTTATGGGAAGAAAAAGGAAGGGGAAATGATATAATTATGTTATAATCTCAAAAATAGAAGAAAATGAAAAACAAAAAACAAAAAGGGAGGAATGGATACAGAGACCCTGGGCGCTTAGTGATACAGGCTAAGACTGTTATAAACAGGCTTGGAGAGCGAGGAACATTTCCTAATGGGTAGTTGATGTTTTTTTCTACAAGTTTTTATTTTCCATGATTCTGGAAGAAGCTTCATGTCTAAGGTCAAGTTGTTGGTAAAGTGGATGTTGGGAAGGATGCAATTCCAGAGTGTATAGAGAGCCGCATCCTGGCTGTGTGGGGATATGGTTGAGAGTAGAGAGAAAGGAAGCTAGTGATCTGACATCTCTTTCTTCCCATGTAATTTTTACTGTACTGAGATGTAACTGTTACTGCCAAACAATGTTTTTTTTTCTTTTGCAAGACATGGTTTGTTGTTATGAATTCTTTTAATCTCAGCACTCAGAGGCAGGATCTCTAAACTCAAGGCCAGCCTGGTCTACAAAGCAGGTTCCAGGACTATCAGGGCTACACAGAGAAGCCATCTCAAAAAAAAAAAAAAAAAGAAGGAAGGAAGGAAGGAAGGAAGGAAGGAAGGAAGGAAGGGAGAAAGCAAGCAAGCAAACAAGTGAAAAAGAAAGAAAGAAAGGAAAAAAGAAAAAGCAAACAAAGAACAGTAACAGTTACAATCAAATTATGCTTCGTATTACTACTGAGCTCTTATAAACACACATTTTCTATGATTCTAAGCATGTCTGATTCCAAGGTTTTCCGTCTTCCAAAACTATAATTCTTGCCCATTCAACAGGATTCTCATTCTTCACTACTTCAAATCCTGACAACCACCGTTATGCTATTTCTAATATATTTTTCTACTCTAGGTCCTTTATAATGAAATAATAACATTTCTTCTTTTCCTCTAATACTGTCTCAGGAACCATCAACAATAATATCATGCACTCTTGGCAACCTGTTTTCTGGTCTCTGATTCTGAAATCTGTGGATACCTGCTCTGCCTTTCAAATTACTGTCCACCAAAATTGAGTGTCACAACACTGCATATAGATCATCAAGCTCCCAGTCTCCTAAGCATCCCTTGTGAACCACCTTCTGTCCTGAAACCAATGTCACCTTGCTTTGTTTATTACCTTATGTATCTCAGCAGTGTGTTTCTAAATCTAGATAATGAGTGAAAGTGAATTATAGCAAATACAATGGCCCAACTTTAGAATCTACTACCATGTGCATACTTCTTTGAAGCTGTGTTGTGCAGAAGAGGTTGGTGAAAAATTGGAGCTAAGACATCTTTACTGCAGAGTTGCTTGCTAAGAGGGGATGATTAGCCAAGGCTGAAGGCAGTTTGTCATAGCTCAGAAAGGCCTTCATAGTCCATGACTTAACAGGTACAGGTAGGACTCTCATCAGTTCCATCGATAACCCATAACCTCACTTATGCCATGCCTAAACATAGTCCAACTGCAGATAGGAATTAAAGTCTTAATGGTGGCCAGAAACTGAATGTAGTAGTTTAAGTGAGAATACCAATCCCTACCCCATGGGTCCATATATATAATGTGTGATCCATAGTTTATGAAACTGTTTGGAAACAATTAGGGGATCCAGTCTTGTTGGAAGAGGTATGTCACTGGGGGAAGGATTTGAAGTTTTGAAAGCTTATTGCATTCCCAATTAGGGTTTTCTTTGCTTCCTCCTTGCAGATAATGATGTAAACTCTCAGCTACAAATACTTCTCTAGCACTACATCTGCCTGCTGCCACCCCATTCTCCACCATTATGGTCAAGGACTGACTCTCTGAAACTGTGTTAATAAGCTCTTTAAATTGCCTTAGTCATTGTGTCTCTTCACATGAGTAGAAATGTTACTAAGACACCAGAGGTCAAGAAATACAGTGAGTAAGTACTGATGTTAATTAAGATAGCAGGGATGCTTGCTGAATAAATATACCTTAAGGTGTCTTTAATATCTGTTGCTATGCTAAGAAATTGTATTGAGTTACTCTCTGTAGCAGTTTCCTCCATGATTAAAATCTTCCACCCTGCTAGGAATCTCCCTAAAACAGAAAGTAAATAACTCAAATTAGTTTCAGGAAGTTCTTGAAATTGAACAGATTCACTAGGACCCTCCCTCCGAAAAGCAAACAAAATCTGCTGAAAATCACTCTTAGACTGCAAAGAAGACAAAGACTGGCCCAGCCGCCTGGCAGAAGCAGAGAGCAGCTTAGCTACTTATCCACCTGGAAAGGATACTCTCCCATCTGTTGAGCTGCAGGCAGGCTATGCAGGTTGCTTTAGGTTCCCAGATTTTGTGAGCTGTTACTCACGACTGTGTGGGCTTTGGTGATGCAGCTGTCCTTGATTAATTTTGTTCCTTAGTAATCCCTCACCCATGCTTCTCTAAGAAACTTCTATAAAATACCTCAGTTCACCAAGTTTGACTTTGGTGGTACTAGTACTTTGGCCAGCTGTTGGTTCCCTAGGTGGGGTTGTAGCTCCTCAGAATACTATGTCACATAACAGTGACATCTGTTGGCTCCTGTGTCTCCCTTGATCTCTCCCTCGTGGATTTGGTTGAAGAAGAGACCTGTTTGATTCAAGCACAGCCTTTTTGTAATCATTAAGTTCACAAGTATAAGGCATCCATTTCTTACACACTATTCTGAAAGTTCTAATGTATCTTATTATCAACTTCCCTCATTCTGTTAAGAGACAGTCATTTTCAGAGAGGATTTTTGGCATTATTTCTGATAATTCTGATGGTTCCAAGCAGCTCTAGGACATGTATATAGTACATATAGTAGTCCTGATCTAGTCACCTGGCTATGAATGTAAGGATATGGTCTGAAGAAGACCTCAGATGGAAAGATCTCCAATGCTCATGGATTAGTAGGATTAACATAGAGAACTTGGCCATCTTACCAAAAACAATCTACAGATTCAATGTAATCCCCATCAAAATTCCAACTCAATTCTTCATAGAGTTAGAAAGGGCAATTATCAAATTCATCTGGAATAACAAAAAAACCAGGATAGCTAAAACTATTCTCAACAATAAAAGAACTTCTGGGGAAATCACCATCCCTGACCCCAAGCTGTTCTACAAAGCAAAAGTGCATGGTATTGGTACAGAAACAGACAGGGTGACAAATGGAATATAATCGAAGGCCCAGAAGTAAACCCACACACCTATGGACACTTGATCTTTGACAAAGAAGCCAAAAACATATAGTGGAAAAAGGAAAGCATCTTCAATAATAGGTGCTGGTTTAACTGACAGTCTGTATTTAGGAGAATGAAAATAGATCCATATTTATCACTTTGCACAAAGGTCAGGTCCAAGTGGGTCAAGGACCACACATAAAATAAGAGACGCTGAATCTAATAGAAGAGAAAGTGGGAAAGAGCCTCAAACTCATTGGCACACTGGGAAATTTCCTGAACAGAAAATCAATGGCTCATGCTCTAAGATCAACAATCAATAAATGGGACCTCATGAAAAGAGCTATTTCTTAAAGGTTCTACCACCTCCCATTAGTGCTCCTGACTGGGGTCCAGTTTTCTACATGTAGAATTTAGAGGTCATTTCAAATCTAAACAAGGGCACTCAGCCTCCTCTTCTACATGTAGCAATGAACAACTTCAAACTGAGCTCTCTTTATTACAGACATATTTCATTCAACAAAGCACTGAATATCTGAAACCACACGTTGAGCATGAATCATTTTATTTCCCCCACAGCAGTAACTATATAAGATGGATGGTACTTAATGAATATCCATTGTTTCACTGTAGGGTATGGCAAAGAAAATGTGCCAAGATTTCTCTCTTGAGTCATTCAGAATGCTATAAGAAATTACCCTAGTCAGTATAATTGCTAAACAAGAAAAATGTATTCTCATAGTTCTAAGGACAGAGAGGTATCAAGGGATCTCAGTGTCTAGTGAGAGCCTTGTTCTTTATAGGCATTGCTTATTGTACTCTCAGATGAACCAAAGAGAGAGCATTCTCTCTGGGACCTGCATTATAAGGGCATTAATCACATCCTCAAGGGACTACCCATCACGATTCAATCACAGAGGTCTCTTAATCCATTTCAGGGTTTAAATATTGGCATTCAAATTCTGGGCAAACAATGTTTCATGCACAGTCTAACACAACAGAAAAAAGAAAAGTCTGCTAGATTTCCTTTTTAAAAAAGATTTATTTATTTATTATACGTAAGTACACTGTAGCTGTGTTCAGACACACCAGAAGAGGGAGTCAGATCTTGTTAAGGATGGTTGTGAGCCACCATATGGTTACTGAGATTTGAACTCAGGACCTTAGGAAGAGCAGTCAGCACTCTTAACCCGCTGAGCCATCCCTCCAGTCCTGTCTAATAGATTTCTAATATTTCTTATTCATTACCATATTCCAAACTTCAGTAGAAGCTTCCTTCAAAAAATTAGCAAAAAAAAATGTTTTTAATAATACAATGCCACTAAAAATCTGCATGTGCAGGTAAACTGTTTCTCAAAAGGAGATTGGAAGGAAGGGTGTGTAACCCAGAGCCTAGCACTGTCATATATCTGGCTTGACGTGTATCCTGGGGCCTGCTTTATAAGGGTGTTAATCACATGTATCCTGTTTGTCAGTGTTTCTCTATGTAAGACGAGATATGTCCCAGTTAGCACTGTGGCCACTGTCATATTCTAGGGAAGTCCTTTTCTAACATAGTTTGTACTGGACAGAACTGGATTTTCAAGGGCCAAAGCAGTTTCAAAGGCAAAGCAGCTGCTATTAACCTGACCTAGAGGGTTCCCACTGAATCAGCACACATCAAACAAAATCCTTAGGTTACTGTCTACACTGCAGACTGTGTGGATCTCTTGCTAAACAGTCTTTTTAGCATGAGTTTCTACTGAGACCCTTGATACTGAACTAGGGAGGTCACAAATCAGGCTTTAATGCAATATCCTAATCTTCTCTTCAGTAGTCTGAAGAGAACACAGTTAAAGATTTGGTTGATACTGCTTTGTCTCTGGCTTTCTCGTGTTTTCCTTCTTAATTAAATGCAACATAGGATCGTGGGGATGATCTAATCCCTTTAAAAATCTGATAAACTATGGGGCATTGAGTAAAAGTACAGATGCTGGATCTGAAGTTGGCTTCCAGCTGAGGGACATTACAATGAACTAGTTATATCACCTTCAGTAGCTTCATTTCTTCACCTGCAAAAGAAGGTGATAACAATGCTTTATACTACAGAAGACTATTCTGATCATCACACTGAGCTACAAATGAAGCACTCCAGAGCACCTAGCTCACTGTGTATACACATTTTGTGTTCCCTGAAGCTGGGCTCGGCTTGTATGTTCTACATTTCAGGGAAACCATTTGAGTTCAAACCAGTGTTCAGTCATATTTTGTCTTTGTGGCTTTTGACAAGCTACATACCTTTCCATTTGTATAAGGAGCATAGAACTCCCAGTGTTACAGTGGCAGTGGCCCTGTCGCCCTATGCTTTTACAATCACTGTTAGTCACCTTAGCAACACAACCCTGGAGTTTCTCTGTAGTTGAGTTTAGTTATTGATCAGAAAACCTAGGTACCAGCTGCTCCATGGGACATTACAGAAGACAGAACTAGGATGAGTATCACCAAAGGAAAGCAGGAGCAGGTTTTGTGACTCTGGATCTCTGAAGCTATGGGTTACAAAGCCATGCATTCTGTGGGGGAAGGTGTACAGAATCTACAAAACTCTGCCTCAAAACAGTCATGAGCATCTCGTTCAGCTTCATCAACAGGAAGAAAAGAAAAATAAAATCCTCATTTCACTGGGAGAAGGCCACTTTCAATACTATGACAGTGACTTGCTGGTCAGCATGCCCTAGAGACATGTGAACAAAGCTCATGACAAAGAACTGCAAGTGCTAAGGGTTGTGGTGCCTCTCAGAGAGAGGTACTTCATTGTCTAGTAAGAGAACTTTTATAGTTCGTTCTGTAGGAAGGAGTTTAGAGTATACACTGGTAATACTTTGCCCATTTTTAAATAATATTCAGTCTAGGTCCAGAGGAATGTAAGGATCTATGACCATGGTTTATATACATACACAGAGACACACACACACAGAGACAGACACACACACACATACACACACCTACATAAAGATGATGAACAGGGTAGAAGAATGTTCCTAAATACAGAGAGAAGAAATTATGTTCACCTCTTATAGATCTCAGAGATAAGACTGAAAAACTGACCAGAAAGTCAAGATTGTACTTGGAAATGTCCCCCCATCATTATTTGTTCTTGTGCATGATGATGATATGAATATGAATATTTAGGATGGCAATCAACGTTGATGCCAAAACCACATTTTCCCTATTAAAGAGAATGAGTAAGAGACAGATTATTGTGAAGCAATACTTCAGTGTCCATGGCCCACAAACAGATTTAGGTTATCTCAAATGCCATGGTGCAGTTCCATGGAGCTTTATAGCTTTCCAGAGAAAAGAAAGTGATCATGAATCAAGAAGAATTTAAAATATGCTGGTGAGTACATCAGAAAGGCAGTTTTAGCAAGATGGCTTTTCTCAAGGTTGATGATGTCATCTGATAACATTCTTAGCTTTGGAGATGGTGGAACCCAGTAGGTCTACTAAGTTAACAGGTTCCAAAGCTTTTTATCTACTAGTCACATAATGTTAATTCTGATACAAAGATGGGAAAGAAGCTAATTAAACTCTAGACTTGCAACATTCCAATCCCAGCACAGTATGGAAGTGCTAACTAGTCTATCTCTGCAGGCACAGCTTCTTTCCAGGAGAGATATCACTTACAGGGATTCTTCCTACCCCACACTCTTAACCCCTGGTGTTTAAGCATCACAATTTGTGCATGTTACATGCACATGACTATGTACATGTATATATTATTTACTAAATATTATAAGGTCCTTCATAGCTAGAACTCTCATTCCTAGGATCTGATGAGGATGAGTGGCAGGGAGAAGAGACAACTTTACAAGAAAGGAACAGCTAGTAATAGCCATTAAGAAACTTTTAGATTGTATCAAAACAAATGGCCATCATGATCAAAATCTGAATTATTTTACCCCCTCTCTATATGACATAACATTTACATGTGACATAGGATTACTATACGTAAAATTAAGTAATGAAGAACACAGTTAGGACTAGTGGAGCAATGGTAATAGATGAAGGAAACCTATTCTTAAAATAACTCAAATTTCCATATTTTAATTACATTGACTATATATTTGATCTTGTATTTATGATTATTTGTATTATTAACTATCTTATATATAAATGGTTAGAAATAGCACTTTGAGAAGATTCTTTTTTATTATATATTTTTATTTTCTATATTCTTTGTTTACATTCCAAATGATTTCTGAAGAGTTGATAAAGTATTCTTTATCTTTGAGGAAGACTGTAACCAACTGAACTTTAGTTATCATAGTTAAAAGTTGTTCAACAGAGGAATAGATACAGAAAATGTGGTACATTTACACAATTTACTCAACTACTAAAAACAATGACTTCATGAAATTCTTAGGCAAATGGATGGAATTTAGAAAATATCATACTGAGTGAGGTAACCCAGTCACAAAAGAACACATATGGTATGCACTCACTGATAAGTGGATATTATCCCCAAAACTTGGAATACCCAAGATACAATTCACATACCACATAAGTTCAAGAAGAAAGTAGACCAAACCATGGGTGCTTCAGTCCTTCTTTGAATGAGGGACAAAATACTGAAGGGAGGAAATATGAAGTGTGGAGCAAAGCCTGAAGGAAAGGTCATCCGTAAACTGCCCCACCTGGGGATCATTCCCACATATAGACACCAAACCCAGACACTATTGCAGATGCCAAGAAGTGCTTGCTGACAGGAGCCTGATATAGCTGTTTCCTGAGAGGCTTTGCCAGAGCCTAACAAATACAGAGACAGATGCTCGCAGCCAACCATTGGAGTTAAAGGACTGAAGAAGCTGAAGGGGTTTGCAACCCATAGGAAGAAAAACAATATCAACCCCCAGAGTTTCCAGGGATTAAATTACTAACCAAAGAGTACACATGTAGGGACCCGTGGCTTCAGCTGCATATGCAGCAGAGGAGAGCCTTGTCAGGCATTAATGGGAGGAAAGGCCCTTGGTCCTATGAACGGGAATGCCAGTGTGGAAAGGTGGGAGTGGGTGGGTGGGATAGGGGGAGGGAGGATTGGATAGGGGGTTCTGAAGAGGAAACAGGGAAATGGGATAATATTTGAAATGTAAATAAATAAAATATCCAATAAAAAAGAGAAAAAGTCTTTTACAACACTTAATGTTATTTATCCAATACACCAAATTGTATAAACAGATTTAATATCTATCTATTAAAACAATTGTTACAATCATTAATTAGTGGGAATGTTCTAAATAGGAGCAATCTCCTCAACAAATTATGCATTTCTTGCCCTTAGATGTCTCATTAATACTTTTTTTCTTCTACAAGTATTTTGTTCCTTACAATTTCAGGTTTTGATGAGCCAAAAGAAAGCTGGCTAATTAAAAATTTTAGGTTACCTGTATTTACTTACAAGTTAATTGGGTACTAAGTACATTGTGTTAAAAAGCATATCCACATGAGACAGCATGTGTGTGTGTGTCTATCATACATAATATACATTCAAATAAATAAAGACTTTGAAAGTTATTTTTAGTTGGGATTATATTTTCTATAATTCTCACTGTGAAAGGAAAATTAACATAGATCTTTAGTAAACATATATCTATTAACTTATATATGCTTGAGCCTTAATTGAAACCCTCATATTTGACAGTTTGGTATTAAGAATATTTTCAATTACATAAATTTTATGTTACCCATTATATAAATGAAATTTTAAAATGTACATAAGTATCTATATTTAGCATGCATCTTGGAAGGAAGTCTGTATTAAAATCTATGTACAAACTATGTATAAACTAATCTATGTATAACTATATTTTATAGTTTAATGAAATCTTATGACTAATAAATTATGACTAACAAATATTTTATATAAATAATTAGCATTTTAAAGTTTATGAACCATTTAATGTTCTCATAGATATAATTTTAATGTTTTAAAATGTTTAGTGTACAAAATTTATAAAGTAGTATGCATTTGTCAGGCCTTAATATATGACCACAATATTTAGACTTGTGAATCTGCATGTATAAATTAGTTGGGTATCACAAAAGTAGTAATAATTTTAGCAAATAACAAATGAATTCATAAAAGAGTCACAGTTTGTTAAAAATTGTTATGATACAGACAATATATATAAACAACTCAAAACAAAAAAAACCCAATTATCATAGACACACACAATATGTTCACATGAAATTAGTTACACTCAGATTATAAGAAGTGTAGAGATGTAGATGTTTATCCCTGTTTCTTTAACGTGTGGGAAAGGTTTAGGAACATAAATATAGACTCAAGGCATTCATGTGTTTTCTCTCCTCTCTCTCTCTCTCTCTCTCTCTCTCTCTCTCTCTCTCTCTCTCTCTCTCTCTCTCTCTCTCTCTCTCTCCTTCCCTTCCTCCCTCCCTCTTTCCCTCCTTCCCTCCTTCTGTCCCTCCCTCTGTCCCTTCCTTCCTCCTTCCCTCCCTTTCTCTCTCTTTCTCTCTTTGGTCAAAGGGGAAATGGTTTGTTTGTTTGTTTAATAATGTCCAAGGGTGCTTTCTAGCAGGGGGAAAATGGCAAAGATTTGGCCTTTCTTCCTTAACAAGCTCATTAAAAGACCCAAACTAGGAATGGAATGTAGAAATTAGTTTTACTTGATATGGTCACACTGGGAAGAGGGAGGAAGAGATTCAGCAAACCCATTAAATCTGCCTTCAGTTGTACTGAGGCATGGAGGCCTGTTACATTGTAAGACAATTTGATAAGTTGCTAGAATTGTTTGAAGTCTTTTAGAGACTAAGTCCTCATCTGGCTGGTACCCTTTCTTCCAGCAGCATAAGAGTCATATGGAAACCCTCATATCTTAGGGTCCATTCTTTTGATAGTTTGACAGATAGAGGGATACGAGTGTCTCTTTAGAGTATCTTTATGTCTGCCAGACCAGTTACATGAAGAATCAGATTTTATTTTAATTAATTTATTTACATTGAAGTCATTGTCTCCCTCTTCCCAATCCTTTCCCACAGTTCCTAATCCCATTCCTTCTCCCCTTTGTCTCAGAGATGGTGTTCCCTCTACCAGGCCTCTCCCTTCCCTGGAATCTCAGGTCTCTCAAGGATTAAGCACATCTTCTCCCACTGAGGCCAGACCAGGAAGACCTCTGTTATTTATGTGGCAAGGACTTCAGCCCAACTTGAGTATTCTCCTGGTTGGTGGCTTAGTCTCTGGGAGCTCCCTGGAGTCTCTCTGGTTATTTAAGATACCTTGTCTTCCTATGGGGTCACTTTGCCCTTCAGTTTCTTCAGTCCTCTAATTCAACCACAGGGGTCCAATGGTTGGGTATAAGTATCTGCATCTGTCTCAGTCAGCTGCTAGTAGGTCTCTCAGAGAACAGTGTGCCAGGCTCCAGTCTGTAAGCACATCATAGCATCAGAAACACTGCCAGGACTTGGTGACCTGTCCCTCCCTATAAGATGGATCAAAGTTGGGCCTGTCATTGAACTACCTTTCCTTAAGTCTCTTCTTCAGTTTGTCCCAGCAATTCTTTTGGACAGTAACAATTCTGGGTCAGAAAATTTGACTGTGGGTTAGTAACCCATCCTCTTCACTTGAGGCCCTGTCTATCTATTGAAGATTGACTCTTCAAGTTCCCTCTCCCCATTGTTGGGCATTTTGGTTATGGTCACCCCCATTGAGTCCTGAGGGTCTCTTATCTACCAGGTGTCTAGTACTTTCTACTCATCTCCCATCCCCCAAGGCTACATGATAAGTGGACATTAGCCAAAAAGTACAGAATGCCTAGGATACAACCCACAGACATTAGGAAATGTAAAAAGTAGAAAAGCCCAAGTGAGGATGCTTCAATTACACTTAGAAGGGGGAAGGAAATAATCACTGAAGGCAGAGGGAGGGAGGGAGGGACATGGATGGCAGAGGGGAGGGGAAGGGGAAAAGGGGAGCAGGAACAGGTATGGGAGGGAGAAGCCCAGAGGAAAAAGAGAATGAAGGAAGAGTTATATTTTATGAGTATGGTCTTCAGAAAAGCCCTGCATCACTACATACGGCCCATGAGCAGCATAAGGATGGGTCCAGGAAATATTTTTTGATATCAGTAGTACCCAAGTATTTAATGGGTTTATGATTAGAAAAACAGAGGCTATGGCTTTATGTTTGACAGGATGGACCAGACTGGAAATTTTACCGGACAATTCTTGAAGATGTGTTTCAGCATGAATCCCTAGGATTATTGTCAATGGGACACACACACACACACACACACACACACACACACACACACCCTTTTCTTTTGGCTATCCTTGGCAGTCTCTTGATTGTAGGAACTGTAACTTGGGCCAAACTGAGAGTTTTAGCTCTGAGGCTGCAAGAAATTCTAGAACTATTTGTATAATAAAGACACACTGATGTAAGCCTAAGAAGGTTTTTTCTTTTTTGTTTTTTTTAAAATTTGATATATTTTTTATTTACATTTCAAATGATTTCCCCCTTTCTGGCTCCCCACTCCCCAAAAGTCCCGTAAGCCCTCTTCCCTCCCCCTGCTCCTCCATCCAAACCTTCCCACTTCCCTGTTCTGGTACTGCCCTATACTGCTGCATTGAGCCTTTCCAGAGCCAGGGGCTACTCTGCAGTTCTTCTTAGACATCATTTGATATGTGGATTATGTCTTGGGTATTCCAAGTTTCTAGGCTAATATCCACTTAACAGTGAGTGCATACCATGATTGATCTTTTGAGACTGGGTTACCTCACTTAGTATGATGTTCTCCAGCTCCATCCATTTGTCTAAGAATTTCATGAATTCATTGTTTCTAATGGCTGAATAGTACTCCATTGTGTATATATATTTTTTGTATCCATTCCTCCATTGAGGGACACCTGGGTTCTTTCCAGCTTCTGGCTATTATAAATAGGGCTGCTATGAACATAGTGGAGTATGTATCCTTATTACATGCTGGGGAATCTTCTGGGTATATGCCCAGGAGTGGTATAGCAGGGTCCTCTGGAAGTGATGTGCCCAGTTTTCTGAGGAACCACCAGAATGATTTGTAGAGTGGTTGTATTAATTTGCATTCCCACCAGCAGTGGAGGAGTGTTGTCCTTTCTTCACATCCTCACCAACACCTCCAGTCTCCTGAGTTTGTAATGTTAGCCATTCTGACTGGTGTAAGGTGAAATCTCATGGTTGTTTTGATTTACATTTCCATAATGACTAATGATGTTGAGCATTTTTTAAGATACTTCTCAGCCATCCAAAGTTCTTCAGGTGAAAATTCTTTGTTTAGCTCTGTACCCCATTTTAATAAGGTTATTTGGTTTTCTGGGGTCTAACTTCTTGAGTTCTTTGTATATATTAGATATTAGCCCTCTAAGGTGTAAGGTGATGTAAGGTTGGTGAAGATCTTTTCTCAATTTGTTGATTGCTGATTTATCCTTTTGGTAATGTCCTTTGCCTTACAGAAACTTTGTAATTTTATGAGGTCCCATTTGTCAGTTCTTGATCTTAGAGCATAAGCTATTGGTGTTCTGTTCAGGAACTTTCCTCCTGTACCAATGTCCAGGGTCTTCTCCAGTTTCTTTTCTATTAGCTTCAGTGTGTCTGGCTTTATGTGGAGGTCCTTGATCCATTTGGAGTTGAGCTTCATACAAGGAGATAAGGATGGATCAATTCCCATTCTTCTGCAAGGTGACCTTAAGTTGAACCAGCAACATTTGTTGAAAAGGCTATCTTTTTTCCACTGAATGTTTTCAGACCCTTTGTCAAAGATCAAGTGGCCATAGGTGTGTGGGTTCATTTCTGGATCTTCAGTCCTATTCCATTGATCTACCTGCCTGTCACTGTACCAATACCATGCAGTTTTTAACACTATTGCTCTAAAGTATTGTTTAAGGTCCGGGATACTGATTCCCCCAGGAGTTCTTTTACTGTTGAGGATAGTTTTAGGTATCCTGGGTTTTTTGTTACTCCAGATGAATTTAAGAATTGCTCTTTCTAACTCTATGAAGAACTGAGTTGGGATTTTGATGGGTATTGTGTTGAATCTGTAGATTGCTTTTGGCAAGATGGCCATTTTAACTATATTAATCCTGCCAATCCACGAGCATGGCAGATTTTTCCATTGTCTGAGGTCTTCTTCGATTTCCTTCTTCAGAGACATGAAGTTCTTGTCATACAGATCTTTCACTTGTTTGGTCAGAGTCACACAAGCTTACTTTATCTTGTTTATCTAATTTTCCTAATTTCTTTCTCAGCCTGATAATCTTTTGAGTATAAGAAGGCTACTGATTTACGTGAGTTGATTTTATAACCTGCCACTTTGCTTATCAAGCAAAGTCAAGTTTATCAGCTGTAGGAGTTATCTGGTGGAGTTTTTTTTGGGGGGCCGCTTAATAGACTATCATATCATCTGCAAATAGTGATAGTTTGATTTCTTCCTTTCCAATTTGTATCCCTTTGACCTCCTTATGTTGTCTAATTGCCCTAGCTAGTACCCCAAGTACAATATTGAAAAGATAAGGAGAGAGGGGGCAGCCTTGTCTAGTCCTTGATTTTAGTGTGATTGCTTCAAGCTTCTCTCCATTTAGTTTGATGTTGGCTACCTGCTTGCTGTATATTGCTTTTACTATATTTAGGTATGGGCTTTGAAGTCCTTTCCAAGGCTTTAAGTATGAAAGGATGCTGACTTTTGTCAAATGCTTTTAAAGCATCCAATGAAATGACCATGTGGTTTTTTTTCTGTGAATTTGTTTATGTAGTGGATTGCATTGATGGATTTCTGTATATTGAACCAACCCTGCATCCCTAGGATGAAGCCTGTTTGATCATGGTGGATGATTGTTTTGATGTGTTCTTGGATTCAGTTAGCAAGAATTTTAATGAGTACTTTTGCATCGATGTTCATAAGGGAAATTGGTCTGAAGTTCTCTTTCTTTGTTGGATCTTTGTGTGGTTTTGGTATCAGTGTGATTTTGGCTTCATAGAAGGAGTTGGGTAGTGTTCCTTCTGTTTCTATTTTGTGGAATAGTTTGAAGAATATTGGTGTTAGGTCTTCTTTGAAGGTCTGATAGAATTCTGTCCTATGCTTTTTTGCTATTTTTGGTTGGAAGTCGTTCTATGACTCCTTCTATTTCTTTAGGGGTTATGGGACTGTTTAGATGATCTATTTGATCCTGATTTAATTTTGTTATTTGATATCTGTCTAGGAAATTGTCCATTTCCTCTAGATTATCCAGTTGTGTTGAGTATAGGCTTTTGTAGTAGGATCTGATGATCTTTTGAATTTCCTCAGTTTTTGTTGTTATATCTCCCTTTTCATTTCTAAGTTTGTTAATTTGGATACTGTCTCTGTGCTCTTTGGTTAGTCTGGCTAAGGGTTTATCTATCTTGTTGATTTTCTCAAAGAAATAGCTCCTACTTTTGTTGATTCTTTGTATGGTTCTCTTTCTTTCTGCTTGATTGATTTCATCCCTAAGTTTGATGATTTCCTATCTTCTACTCCTCCTGGGTGAATTAACTTCTTTTTGTTCCAGGGCTTCCACGTGTGCCACTTAGCTGCTCGTGTATGCTCTCTCCATTTTCTTTTTAGAGGCACTCAGGGCTATGAGTTTTCCTCTTAGCACTGCTTTCCTTGTGTCCCAAAGATTTGGGTATGTTGTGTCTTAATTTTCATTAAATTCTAAAAAGTCTTTGATTTCTTTCTTTATTTCTTCTTTGACCAAGGTATCATTGAGTAGAGTATTATTCAGCCTCCATGTGTATGTGGGCTTTCTGTTGTTTTTGTTGCTATTGAAGACCATTCTTACTCCATAGTGATCTGATAGGAGGTATGGGATTAGTTTGATCTTATATTTGTTGAGGTCTGCCTTGTGACCAATTATATAGTCGATTTTGGAGAAGGTACCATGAGGTGCTGAGAAAAAGGTATATTCTTTTGCTTTAGGGTGAAATGTTCTATAAATATCAGTTAAATCCAATTGGTCCAAAACTTCCATTAGTTTTACTGTGTCCCTGATTAGTTTCTGTTTTCCTGATCAGTCCATTGAGGAGAGTGGAGTGTTGAAGTCATCCACAACTATTGTGTTAGGTGCAATGTGTGCTTTGAACTTCAGTAAAGTTTCTTTTATGAATGAGGAGTGCCCTTGCATTTGGCTCATAGATGTTCAAAATTGAGAGTTCTTCTTGATGGATTTTTTCCTTGACCAGCAAGAAGTGTCCTTCTGTGCCTCTTTTGATGGCTTTAGTTTGCAAGTCAATTTTATCTGATATTAGAATGGGTACTCTGGCTTGTTTCCTGAGACCATTTGCTTGTAAAATTGTCTTCCAGCCTTTCACTCTAAGGTAGTTTTTGTCTTTGACAGTGAGGTGTGTTTCCTGTATGCAGCAAAATGTAGGGTCCTGTTTATGTGTCCAGTCTGTTAGTCTATGTCTTTTTATTGGGGAATTGAATCCATTGATGTTAAGAGTTACTAAGGAATAGTGATTATTACTTTCTGAGGTTTTTTTTTGATGTTAGTTTTTATATTTGAGTTGTTATCTTCTTTTGGGTTTGATGAAAGAAGGTTACTATCTTGCTTTTTCCAGGGTGTAGTTTCCCTCCTTGTATTGGTGTTTTTCCCCTATTATCCTTTGTAAGGCTGCATTTGTGGAAAGTTATTGTATAAATTTGTTTTTTTCATGGACTATCTTGATTTCTCCATCTGTGGTGATTGAGAGTTTTGTTGGGTATAATAGTCTTGGCTGACATTTGTGTTCTCTTAGAGTCTGCATGAGATCTGCCCAGGATCCTCTAGCTTTCATGGTCTCTGGTGAGAAGTCTGGTGTAATTCTGATAGGTCTTCCTTTATATGTTACTTGCCTCTTTTCTCTTACTGCCTTTAATATTCTTTCTTTGTTTAGTGCATTTGGGGTTTTGATTGTTATGTGACAGGAGGTATTTCTGCTCTGGTCCAGTCTGTTTGGAGTTTTGTAGGCTTCTTGTATATTCATGGGCATCTCTCTCTTTAGGTTAGGGAAGTTTTCTTCCATAATTTTGTTGAAGATATTTGCTAGCCATTTTAGTTGTAAATCTTCACTCTCATCTATACCTATAATCCTTAGGTTTGATCTTCTCATTGTGTCCTTGATTTCCTGGATGTTCTGGGTTACAAGCTTTTTGCATTTTGCATTTTCTTTGACTGTTGATTCAATGGTTTCTATGGTATCTTTGGCATCTGAGATTCTTTCTTCCATCTCTTGTATTCTATTTTTGATATTTACATCTATGGCCCCTGATTCCTTCCCAAGGTTTTCTATCTCCAAAGTTGTCTCCCTTTGTGATTTCCTAGTTGTTTCTACTTCTGTTTTTATTTCCAGAATGATTTTGCTCAGTTCCTTCATTTGTTTGTTTGTGTTTTCCTTTAATTCTTTAAGAGATTTTTGTGTTTCCTCTTTCATGACTTCTGCCTGTTGACTCAATTTCTCCTGTGTTTCTTTAAGTTTTGTGTGTGTGTGTGTGTGTGTGTGTTTCTTCTTTATTGACTTCTATCTCTTGAGCCTTATTTTCCTGAATTTCTTTAAGTGATTTTTGTGTTTCCATTGTAAGCACTTCATGTTCCCTTGTATTTCTTTAAGAGATTTATTTATGTCCTTTTTGTGTTCCTCTAGCAGCATCATGACCATTGATTTTAAATTCAAATCTTGTTTTTCTGGTGTGTTGGGGTATCCAGGACTTGCTGTTATTGGAGAATTGGGTTCTGATGCTGCCATATTGCCTAGATTTCTGTTAGTAATGTTCCTACGTTTGCTTTTTGCTATCTTGTTTTCTCTGGCGTTTGCTGGTCTTGTTGTCACTGGCTGGTGTTTGAACCTCCTATAAACCTGTAAGGCTATTTCCACAACACTGGATGACTGGGTTTCCCCTGGCACAGATTGCTCATGTATTGCCCTCCTCTTGGGGGTGCTCTTGGATCCCTAGTATGTGCTGCCCCAAGTTGTCTCTGTGAACCTGGTGTTGCCCATTTGCTCCTTCAGGGAGTGATGATGGTGGATGCTGCGGGGACCTTTTCTGAGTGTTGATCCCTCTGCAGAGCAACAGATCCCCCAACTGGGTTGGTGCATACACGTTTGGCCTAGCTGCCCAGGCCTTGAGTCCAGGTAAAAGCCTGACAGGCTTAGGCCCAAACAGTGTTTGCCTCAGACTATGTCTGCTAACTGGTTCTGTCAAGTAGCCAAGATGGTGACACACACCCCTGAAAGTGCTAGACAGTCTGCTGGGCAAAAGATCTCCTGGCTGGGTTGGCATACAGATTGCCCACTGAGCTACCCAGGGCCTGGGTGCAGGCCAAAGCACCCAAGGGATGTTAGCCTTGGGCTATGTCTGCTAGCTGGCTTTGTTAGATCTCTCTGGCATCCAGTAGAAGTTTTAAAAATGCTTAAGAAAACCCTAAGGAAGGTGGGAGATGAAGGAGCAAGGTCAGAGGAAGAGAAAAGTATGATGTAACTTAAAGTGTATCTTCAATGTTGAAATAAAATTTTAAAACATTTTCTAGATTAATGTTTTATGTTAGCTTTTAATTGAACTTACATATAGGTTTTAGAGCTCTTTATTATTACAAATTGCCAATGTAATCAGTTTTTATTAGTCATTTTATATTTTAATTAAAGCATACCAACTATCTGTAACTTTTTAAAAAGATTTTACTGCCTAGGCCATTGTTAAGCACAAAATATGAACCAATTTGTAAGTAATATATATTCAGCTATCTTTAGATTTTCCATTTTTCCCAAAAACTTACAAGTTAGTAATGATCACACATAAATTCATACCAGATGGTGGTTTATCACCAAATACTTCCTCTTATTTGGAAAACTTATTCCTCATATATCTGTGTGTGTGTGTGCGAACTTGCATGCATGTGCATGTGTATGTGTGTATATAGGCACATATTATCTATATTTTTTTCTCCTCAAAGTTGCCAGTCCAATCTAGCTAGGGGATATTTATTTTAGGTCAAATTTATATACAACTTTAGGACCAACTCTCAGATTTTATCCTGAGTTCCTCTTTTCCCACTGGCTCTTTATATTATCCTGCACGTTCACCCAATTGTGAAGACACTGGATGACCAAATTTTTATAATGTCTCCCATTTTGCCAAGAAATTTCCTTCTAAGCCAGGAAAGAAAAGTTTTTGTTTTTTTTTTTTGGTTTCCCTATGAGGCCTTTTTAAGTTCTGAGGTGTTCCCCTTTACACCTCCACGTGTTAGAGTGGGAGGGAACAATTAACACTTGTCCTCAGTGTCTTTATCATTAGACACTCATTATATTTCTAAGGTAAAAGTTTGATAAAGTGGATAAGCAGCCCCCCAAAAAAGAAAGAAAGAAAGAAAAAAGGAAAAGAAAAGAAAAGAAAAGAAAAAAAAAAAGAAAAGAAAAGAAAAGAAAAGAAAAGAAAAAAGAATAATGAATTGGTCCTTTGAGGAGGAGTGTCAGAAGATAAGCAAATGGTAATAAAACCAAACATTTGAAAGACAAACAAAACAGAAATTGAAATGTCTTCACAATTCTAAAAGAGAAAACCCAGATGCATTCGGGGATCTGAAAGAAAACAAGTTGCAAACTAAACTGAGCCACATGTCTAGTACCTGGACCTCAATCCAAATATTTGAAAGCAGAACAAAAAAAGGTATTCATCAAATTGGGTCCCTAATTAAATGGTTCAGAATAAACAAATGGATTGTTGCTCAAATCAAAGGAAGTCCGGAGCTCTGGTGGAAAAACTCACCAACAGTCTATGTGAGGAAGGGACACTGGATGGTCCAAATACATGCAGATATCTGGTTTGCGAGCATGTCACTGCTCCGGTGAAAAGTGGATCATACTCAGGCCCCAAGTTGGGTGCCATAACTGTGGATGCCAAAACCAGAGCTCTCATCTTAAAAGGGAATAAGTGTTAGTTATTACAGAAACATTTTGAAGGACCAGGGTACAGGAACAAAGACTCATTTTACCCTAAATACTATGTTCTAATTTTGAAGCAATTTCATGAAGATTTACAATTTTACAAAATGAAAAAGTAAACAATGAATCACAGAAGATGAACTAGGAATGATGGCTTCTGTAGGAATTAGCACTGTCAAAGGTTCTGGGCCTACTGTTATTCCTACAGATATAAGGAGAGAGAGCGCTGACCCAAATGATGGCTGAATTATTTAAATCAAGCAATTAATAAAGGAAGCTTGAAAAAATTCATGTACATGAGATGTCTCTCCCTAAAAGCAGAGTTTAAGAGATCAGCGTTGGATATGAGTATGGTAAGGGTTTTTGTAATTCAGGTGTAGGGTGCTACCAAATGAGTGATTTGGTAGGGACATAGGTGGGTTAAAGAATGATAACATAAGCATAATGAGTTAGTCTTACCAATATCTTGAAACAAAGTCATAGTTGCAAAGTGGTCATTAACAGAGTGGCCATGACAAGTTAGTCATAGAAAGGTGGCCACCTCAAGATGCTCATAAGAAGTCTGTCATAACAACGTGCTCATAACAACTTTTTGAAATAAAGGCATAGTTGCTATTTCCAGGACTTGTCAGGACAGAAACATTTGTACTATTGCAGGTGGGGCACAGCCCAAATTTTGAGAAACAGCAAATTAATTGCATGATTAAATGGGATGAATTTAGTTCAACTTTACTATAAGATGACTTTCAAGCCCAAGATAAAGGCAGGCTGGGTTGTTTGTTTGTTTAATATTATTTATTTATTTATTTATTTATTTATTTATTTATTTATTTATTTTAATTTATTTACATCTCAAGTGTTATCCCCTTACCTGGTCCTCCCTTCCCAGAAACACCCTATCCTAGTCCCTCTTCCCCTGCTTCTCTGAAGATGTTCCTCCACCCACCCACCCACCCACTCCTGCTTCCCCACCCTCTATTCCCCTACACTGGGGCATCTATCAAACCTTCATGGGACCTCTCTTCCCATTGATGCCTGAAAAGGCTGTCATCTGCTACATATGCAGCCAGATTCATGTGTACTCCTTGGTTGGTGGCTTAGAACCTGGGAGTTCTGGGGCTGGGTTCTGGTTGGTTGATACTGTTGTTCTTGATGGGAGGCTAGTTTACCACTTGCTCTAACATTATAATCTTTCCAGAGTTTTGAAGTCCTAATTCATCATTCTCTACAAACACAGTTTCTTTCTTGGAGCTCTCATTTATACTGAAGAACTGG
Source organism: Apodemus sylvaticus (assembly GCF_947179515.1). Taxonomy (NCBI): domain Eukaryota; kingdom Metazoa; phylum Chordata; class Mammalia; order Rodentia; family Muridae; genus Apodemus; species Apodemus sylvaticus. The sequence continues at coordinate 155,639,408 of NC_067472.1, read as the reverse complement.
TGGATCTCCACAAAGAAGTAGCTTAAGGATTAACTTCTTGGTTTTTCACCTATGCCACCTATTACATGGCAAAGACTGAATGCTGAGCCCAGCTTCTGGAAACTATAGGTTGTCTTTTAGCCATCAGGGCAAAAAATTCCAATATTCCTAAAAATGCACAGATATGAACTCTATCAACAGAGCAATCTAGAAACTATCATCATCCTAGGGTGAGAATACACCTTACCTCCTTTGTTGAGCCTCATTAGACCCTAAGCACGGAGCCCATCTATACTGTACCCAGACCCTAACAAGGAAGATATTATAAGGAGATACTTTTGGCTCTACCTTTGATTGTTAGACCATGGAAAGAAAAATCAACCTCAGGAACTGGAATTTCCCCAGGAATCTCAGACTGGGATAAAGAAAAGGCTGAAGGTGAAAGGAATTTGTCACTTTCATACAGTTCTGAAAACTTGTCAGACCACCTTGAGGGGAAACAGTGCTGATGGGGAGAAAAATACCATGACCAGGATAGCTAATTCATACCTCTTGCCTTCTATTTAAACCTAAACCTCATGTCAAGGTGTCCAGTGTACTTGGGGTTGGTGGAGGTGGGGTTGGGGAGATGTTGCTGGACTTCCTTTTTCCTCTCTCCCATATAAGCACACTTAATAAATCTCCTTTCTTTCATTTTCACTATTTCTTATCTATTTAAGTGATTACTCATTTTCACTTTTCATACAATGGATACAGACAATATGTTGTGTAAAGTGAGCAAACCACATTTAAAGGATATCTTGCCATAGACATGAGCATTGCCATTTTCCTTGCCTGTTGCAAGGATAGCTGTGGGGATCCTTGACAGGCAAGGTGACTAGAAGACAAAACCATACAAATGTATTGTGTAGGGTATTGAGTATAGTGGGATCATAAAAAAAATCCATGAATGTAGGTGCTTTTATGCTTAGGTTGAGAGACTTGGACAACTATTCAGGGTGCAACTGGACAAGAGGTAACAGAGAGGAGGGAAGACAGCGCGTACACAGTCTGACTGGTACATCAGTGTCTTCATTCCAGGTATGAAAAGAACTATGGAATGAGGATCATAGGAGCATTAATGCAAGGCCAGAAAATTGTTTCAAAGCCTACTTCAGGCAAGAAGATGAGAAGTCACTAACTGACATGCCAAGATAGATGGAGAAAAAATTTCACAAGGTCCCACCTCTACAAGCAGTCCACACCTTTTAAGGGAGGAAGAATCAGATTGTTCTTTCTTTTTTTATTCAAGGATGAGATTCTTTTTTTTTCAGGATCAATAGTAGTTTATTTAAAATATAATTACATGATTTCGCTCTAATTTTTAAGCATTTTTTATTCCATAATTTTTTTATTTACATTTGAAATGATTTCCCCTTTTCTAGCCCCCCACTCCCCAAAAGTCCCATCAGCCCCCTTCCCTCCCCGTTTCCCCACCCAACCCTTCCCACTTCCCCGTTCTGGTTTTGCCCTATACTGCTTCACTGAGTCTTTCCAGAACAAAGGGCCACTCCTCCGCTCTTCTTGTACCTCATTTGATGTGTGGATAATGTTTTTGGTATTCCAGTTTTCTAGGTTAAAATGCACTTATTAGTGAGTGCATACCATGATTCATCTTTTGAGTCTGGCTTACCTCACTTTGTATGATGTTCTCCAGCTCCAACCATTTGCCTAAGAATTTCGTGAGTTCATTATTTCTAATGGCTGAATAGTACTCCATTGTGTATATATACCACATTTTTTGCATCCACTCTTCTGCTGAGGGAAACCTGGGTTCTTTCCAGCTTCTGGCAATTATAAATAGGGCTGCTATGAACATAGTGGAACATGTATCCTTATTACATGCTGGGGAATCTTTTGGGTATATGCCCAGGAGTGGTATAGCAGGATCTTCTGGAAGTGAGGTGCCCAGCTTTCTGAGGAACCGCCAGACTGATTTCCAAAGTGGTTGTACCAATTTGCAACCCCACCAGCAGCGGAGAAGTGTTCCTCTTTCTCCACATCCTTGCCAACATCTGCTGTCTCCTGAATTTTTAATCTTAGCCATTCTGACTGGTGTAAGATGAAATCTCAGGGTTGTTTTGATTTGCATTTCCCTATTGACTAATGAAGTTGAGCATTCTTTAAGATGCTTCTCCACCATCCAAAGGTGAAAATTCTTTGTTTAACTCTGTACTCCATTTTTAATAGGGTTATTTGGTTTTCTGTAGTCTAACTTCTTGAGTTCTTTATATATATTGGATATTAGCCCTCTATCTGATGTAGGGTTGGTGAAGATCTTTTCCCAATTTGTTGGTTGCTGATTTACCCTTTTGATGGTGTCCTTTGCCTTACAGAAACTTTGTAATTTTATGAGGTCCCATTTGTCAATTCTTGGTCTTAGAGCATAAGCTATTGGTGTTCTGTTCAGGAACTTTCTCCCTGTACCGATGTCCTCAAGGTCTTCCCCAGTTTCTTTTCTATTAGCTTCAGTGTGTCTGGCTTTATGTGGAGGTCCTTGATCCATTTGGAGTTGAGCTTAGTACAAGGAGACAAGGATAGATCAATTCCCATTCTTCTGCATGTTGAACTCCAGTTGAACCAGCACCATTTGTTCAAAAGGCAATCATTTTTCCATTGGATGTTTTCTGCCCCTTTGTCGAGGATCAAGTGGCCATAGGTGTGTGGGTTCATTTCTGGATCTTCAATCCTGTTCCATTGATCCTCCTGCCTGTCACTGTACCAATACCATGCAGTTTTTAACACTATTGCTCTGTAGTATTGCTTGAGGTCAGGGATACTGATACCCCCAGAGTTTCTTTTATTGTTGAGAATAGTTTTAGCTATCCTGGGTTTTTTGTTATTCCAGATGAATTTGAGGATTGCTCTTTCTAACTCTGTGAAGAATTGAGTTGCGATTTTGATGGGTATTGCATTGAATCTGTATATTACTTTTGGCAAAATGGCCATTTTAACCATATTAATCCTTCCGATCCATGAGCATGGGAGGTTTTTCCATTTTTTTGAGGTCTTCTTCCATTTCCTTCTTCATAGTCTTGAAGTTCTTGTCATACAGATCTTTCACATGTTTGGTAAGAGTCACCCCAAGGTACATTATGCTGTTTGTGGCTATTGTGGAGGGCGTAATTTCCCTAATTTCTTTCTCAGCCTGCTTATCCTTTGAGTATAGGAAGGCTACTGATTTGCTTGAGTTGATTTTATAACCTGCCACTTTGCTGAAGTTGTTTATCAGCTGTAGTTCTCTAGTGGAATTTTTTTGTGTCACTTAGGTAGACTATCATATCATCTGCAAATAATGATAGTTTGACTTCCTCCTTTCCAATTTGTATCCCTTTGACCTCCTTATGCTGTCTAATTGCCCGAGCTAGTACCTCAAGTACAATATTGAAAAGATAAGGAGAAAGGGGGCAGCCCTGTCTAGTCCCTGATTTTAGTGGGATTGCTTCAAGTTTCTCTCCATTTAGTTTGATGCTGGCTACCGGTTAGCTGTATATTGCTTTTACTATGTTTAGGTATGAACCTTGAATTCCTGTTCTTTCTAAGACTTTAAGCATGAAAGGATGCTGAATTTTGTCAAATGTTTTTTCAACATCCAATGAAATGACTATGTGGTTTTTTCTTTGAGTTTGTTTATGTAGTGGATTGCATTGATGGATTTCCGTATATTGAACCAACCCTGCATCCCTGGGATAAAGCCTACTTGATCATGGTGGATGATCGTTTTGATGTGCTCTTGGATTCGGTTGGCAAGAATTTTATTGAGTATTTTTGCATCGATGTTCATAAGGGAAATTGGTCTGAAGTTCTCTTTCTTTGTTGGGTCTTTGTGCGGTTTTGGTATCAGTGTAATTGTGGCTTCGTAGAAGGAATGGGGTAGTGTTCCTTCTGTTTCTATTTTGTAGAATAGTTTGAAGAGTATTGGTGTTAGGTCTTCTTTGAAGGTCTGATAGAATTCTGCACTGAAACCATCTATCTGGTCCTGTGCTTTTTTTGGTTGGAAGATTTTCTATGACCCTTTCTATTTCTTTAGAGGTTATGGGACTGTTTAGATGATCTATTTGGTCCTTATTTAATTTTGGTATTTTGTACCTGTCAAGGAAATTGTCCATTTCCTCCAGATTCTCCAGTTGTGTTGAGTATAAGTTTTTGTAGTAGGATCTGATGATTTTTTGGATTTCCTCAGTTTCTGTTGTTATATCCCCCTTTTCATTGCTAATTTTGTTAATTTGGATACTTTCTGTCTGCCCTTTGGTCAGTTTGGCTAAGGGTTTATCTATCTTGTTGATTTTCTCAAAGAACCAGCTCCTGGATTCGTTGATTCTTTCAATGGTTCTCTTTGTTTCCACTTGACTGATTTCAGCCCTGAGTTTGATGATTTCCTGTCTTCTACTCCTCCTGGGTGAATTGGCTTCTTTTTGTTCCAGGGCTTTCAGGTGTGCCATAAAGCTGTTCGTGTATGCTCTCTCCATTTTCTTTTTGGAGGCACTCGGGGCTATGAGTTTTCCTCTTAGCACTGCTTTCATTGTGTCCCAAAGATTTGGGTATGTTATGCCTTCATTTTCATTAAATTCTAAAAAGTCTCTGATTTCTTTCTTTATTTCTTCTTTGGCCAAGGTGTCATTGAGTAGAGTATTGTTCAGCCTCCATGTGTATGTGGGCCTTCTGTTATTTTTGTTGCTATTGAAAACCACTCTTACACCATAGTGATCTGATAGGAAGCATGGGATTAGTTCAATCTTCTTGGACTTGTTGAGATCTGTCTTGTGACCAATTATATGGTCAATTTTGGAGAAGGTACCATGAGGTGCTGACAAAAAGGTATATTCTTTTGCTTTAGGGTGAAATGTTCTATAAATATCAGTCAAATCCAGTTGGTCTAAAGCTTCAATTAGTTTTACTACGTCCCTGTTTAGTTTCTCTCTTCCTGATCGGTCCATTGAGGAAAGTGGAGTGTTGAAGTCCCCCACAATTATTGTGTTAGGTGAAATGTGTTCTTTGAGCTTTAGTAAAGTTTCTTTTACGAATGAGGGTGCCTTTACATTTGGCGCATAGATGTTCAGAATTGAAAGTTCTTCTTGGTGGATTTTTCCTTTGACCAGCAAGAAGTGTCCCTCAGTGTCTCTTTTGATGACTTTAGGTTGAAAGTCAATTTTATCTGATATTAGAATGGCTACTCCGGCTCGTTTCCCGAGACCATTGGCTTGTAAAATTGTCTTCCAGCCTTTTACTCTAAGGTAGTTTTTGTCTTTGACATTTAGGTTTGTTTCCTGTATGCAGCAAAATGTAGAGTCCTGTTTCCTTATCCAGTCTGTTAGTATATGTCTTTTTATTGGGGAATTGAGTCCATTGCTGTTAAGAGCTATTAAGGATAGTGATTATTACTTCCTGTCATTTTTGATGTTATTTTTATATTTGAGTGGTTATCTTCTTTTGGGGTTGATGAAGGAAGGTTACTATCTTGCTTTTCCAGGGTGTGGTTTCCCTCCTATTATTCTTTTCAGAGCTGGTTTTGTGGAAAGATATTGTGTAAATTTGGTTTTGTCATGGAATGTCTTGGTTTCTCCATCTATTATGATTGCGAGTTTTGCTGGGTATAGTAGTCTTGGCTGACATTTGTGTTCTCTTAGAGTCTGCATGAGATCTGCCCAGGATCTTCTAGCTTTCATGGTCTCTGGTGAGTAGTCTGGTGTGATTCTGATGGGTCTTCCTTTGTATGTTACTTGGCCTTTTTCTCTTACTGCCTTTAATATTCTTTCTTTGTTTAGTGCATTTGGGGTTTTAATTATTATGTGGCGTGTATTTGGGGTTTTAATTATTATGTGGCGAGAGGTATTTCTGCTCAGGTCCAATCTGTTTGGAGTTCTGTAGGCTTCTTGTATATTCATGGGCATCTCTCTCTTTAAGTTGGGAAAGTTTTCTTCCATAATTTTGTTGAAGATATTTGCTGGCCATTTCAGTTGTAAATCTTTACTCTCATCTATACCTATAATCCTTAGGTTTGGTCTTCTCATTGTATCCTCGATTTCCTGGATGTTCTGGGATACAAGCTTTTTGCATTTTGCATTTTCTTTGACAGTTGAGTCAATGGTTTCTATGGTATTTTCAGCATCTGAGATTCTTTCTTCCATCTCTTGTATTCTGTTGTTTTTATTTGCATCTATGGCCCCTGATTTCTTCTCAAGGTTTTCTATCTCCAAAGTTGTCTCCCTTTGTGATTTCTTAGTCGTTTCTACTTCTGTTTTTAGATCCAGGATGGTTTTGCTCAGTTCCATCATTTGTTTGTCTGTGTTTTCCTGCAATTCTTTAAGAGATTTTTGTGTTTCCTCTTTCATGACTTCTGCCTCTTGACTCAAGTTCTCCTGAATTTCTTTAAGTTTTTTTTTTGCCTTTCTTCTTTATTGGCTTCTATTTCTTGAGCCTTATTCTCCTGCATTTCTTTACATGATTTTTGTGTTTCCATTAATAGGGCTTCTAGCCTATTCATGTTCCCCTGTATTTCTTTAAGAGATTCATTTATGTCCTTTTCGTGTTCTTCTAGCAGCATCATGAACAGTGATTTTAAATCCAAATCTTGTTTCTCTGGTGTGTTGGTATAACCAGGACTTGCTGATGTTGGAGAGCTTGGTTCAGATGCTGCCATATTGCCTAGATTTCTGTTAGTAGTGTTCCTGCATTTTCCCTTTGCCATGTTGTTCTCTGGTGTTATTTGGTCTTGTCTCTGGCTGGTATTTGAGCCTCTTGAGGGGCTCTGGGGCTATTTCTGCAACACTGGATTGCTGGGTTTCCCCTGTAGCACATTGCTGATGTGCTGTCCTCCTCTTTGGTGCCCTTGCAGCCCTAGTGTGCTTTGCCCCAAATTGTGTCTGTGAACCAGATGGTGCCCGTTTGCTCCTTCAGGGAGTGCTGATGGTATATGCTGCAGGGACCTTTTCCGCTTGCTGATCACTCTGCTGGGCAGCTGATCTCCCAACCGGGTTGGTGCACACAAGGCTAGCCTAGCTGCTCAGGCCCCGAGTCTAGGCAAACGCCTGGGAGACCAAGGTCTGAGCAATGTTCCCCTCGGGCTATGACTATTAATTAGGTCTGTCAGGTAGCCAGGATGTCGGATGTGCATGCGCATGCTCCCTGAAAGTGCTGGGAGAGTCTGCTGGGCTAACAACCTCCTGGGTGGGTTGACACACAGATGGCCCACCAAGCAGCCCAGATCTTGGGGGCAGTCCAGGACCTGTTGGGACCTAGACCCTCGTTCTGTTAGCCTAGGGCTATGCCTGTTAGCCTGCTTTGCCTGCTAGAGCTCTCTGGTGTCCTGTAGGCAAAATGGCGGCACGCGTGGGCAAAATAGTGGCTGGCCTGGGCAAAAAACCCCCTGGCTGGGTTGGCACCTGATGGTGCCCCGAACAGCCTAGGGCCTGGGTGCAGGCCAACACCCGTTGGGCTTAGACCCCCGCTGTGTTGGCCTCGGGTTATATTTGCATACCTCAGTCTGTCTGATTTCTCTGGCTCCCGAGATCCAAGATGGAGGCGAGTGTCTCATGACTGGCAGGAGGCAGAGTTCTGAAGTGGCTTCTGTGCGGTGAAAGGTGCCGTAAATCTGCCACTGCTTGCAGCTGGGCTGGTCAGCGATGGCCAGTGGTCGTGGGCGCAGGGCCTGCCTGGACCCTGTCACCTTGATTCCACTGCTGATGGTCCTTCAGCTGGACCAGCCACTGCTGCTGCGGCTGCCTGCCACCCTTCCCTCTCCAAGGATGAGATTCTAATTGTAAGGGATCAGCCTTAAATGTGAAAGTAAAGGCAACATTAAAAGCACTCAGTAGAATATATATATATATATATATATATATATATATATATATATATATATATATATGTGTGTGTGTGTGTGTGTGTGTGTGTGTGTGTGTGTGTGTTGTAAATATATGCATAAATATACAAATTCATATCAAAAATAAATATAGAAGAGGCTACAAATTCAGGAGTTGGGAAGAAGATTGAAGAGATAGATGGAGGAGGGATGATGAAATGTAGATTACTCATCTATAAAATCTTGAAATAAAAAAACATTTAAAAATAAATGAATAAAGAATAGTTCTGTTGTAAATAAGAAAAGAAGACAAACAGACAGACAAATGGAAGTGAAGGAGGCAACTTCCTATTTCTGCTGCTGCCTCCAGTTCCAAGACACCATATCCTGGGGCATCCAGTACAGAAGCCAAATAGAGGACAAATTGCAACATGTGTAATCCATCAAATCTAGCAACATTATTTCCATGAATCTCATCAGAAATTTCATTTACAGGAAGAGGATATGTGCTGAACCTCTTGGGCAAGTCAAGTGCCCCTCAGTATCACCTTATCAGATAATAGTTCCATCTGCGGCATCTCTAGAGCCACTTTCTAATCACACTTATCAAGAGAGAAAGAGAGTAGGGAAAAGGCACCTTAGCAAGTCTTTGAAGTGTTTGACAGTCACTGAAATGGTATGAATTGCTTATGCTAAGACAATTAATTTTGATTTCCCCTTGAGGAGCTTTCGTGAGTCTTTCTTTCCTCAAGTGTCTTTCTCCTAACTCTGATACTGAAAGTCTATGTTATAATATTCTTAATAAAACCTCCACCTTCATTCTGATTAGTTCTGAAATTATTTTTGTGTCAGTCACTGATTCCATTTGGCCTGAGTTGAGGTTCCTAAATGATTATAGGAAGCCCCCTGACTAATGAAAGTGACAAGCAGATCTGTGCCTCTTTCCCTGTACCATTGGTCCTAGATCGGATGGTACAGGACTGTAATTCACTACTCTACATGCTGAGGTAGTATGATCATATGTTCAAAGCTAGCCTGAACAACTTAGTGACACTGCTTCAAAGTTTAAATTAAGAAGAGAGCTTGCTGTGAGCAATGGGTACTTTGATTCCATCTTGTAAGAAGGAACAAAGTATCCGCACTTTGGTCTTCTATCTTCTTGAGCTTCATGTGGTCTATGAATTGTATCATGGATATTCTGAGCTTTTGGGCTAAATAATATCCACTTATCAGAGAGTGCATAACATGTGTGTTCTTTTGTAATTGGGTTATCTCACTCAGGATGATATTTTCTAGTTTATCCTTAGGCAAATTCACAAAGAATTTCACCAATTCATTGTTTTTAAATAGCTGAGTAGTATTCCATTGTGTAAATGTACCATATTTTCTGTATCCATTCCTCCCTTGAGGGATATCTGGATTCTTTCTAGCTTCTGGCTATTATAAATAGGACTGCTATGAACATAGTGGAGCAAGTGTCCTTATTACATGCTGGGGAATCCTCTGGGTATATGTCCAGGAGTGGTATAGCGGGGTTCTCCAGTAGTATCATGCCCAGTTTTCTGAGGAACCACCAGACTGACTTCCAGAGTGGTTGAACCAGCTTGCAACCCCACCAGCGGTGGAGGCGTGTTCCTCTTTCTCCACATCCTCACCAACATCTGCTGTCTCCTGAATTTTTAATCTTAGCCATTCTGACTGGTGTAAGGTGAAATCTCAGGGTTGTTTTGATTTGCATTTCCCTAATGACTAATGAAGTTGAGCATTTTTAAGATGCTTCTCTGCCATCCGAAGTTCTTCAGGTGAAAATTCTTTGTTTAGCTCTGTACTCCATTTTTAAATAGGGTTATTTGGTTTTCTGTAGTCTAACTTCTTGAGTTCTTTATATATATTGGATATTAGCCCTCTGTCTGATATAGGGTTGGTGAAGATCTTTTCCCAATTTGTTGGTTGCTGATTTGCCCTTTTGATGGTGTCCTTTGCCTTACAGAAACTTTGTAATTTTACAAGGTCCCATTTGTCAATTCTTGATCTTAGAGCATAAGCTATTGGTGTTCTGTTCAGGAACTTTCTCCCTGTACCAATGTCCTCAAGGGTCTTCCCCAGTTTCTTTTCCATTAGCTTCAGTGTGTATGGCTTATGTGGAGGTCCTTGATCCACTTGGTGTTGATCTTAGTACAAGGAGGTAAGGATGGATCAATTCCCATTCTTCTGCATGGTGACCTCCAGTCGAACCAGCACTATTTGTTGAAAAGGCTATCTTTTTCCATTGGATGGTTGTAGCTCCTTTATCAAAGATCAAGTGACTATAATTGTGTGGGTTCATTTCTGGGTCTTCAATTCTATTCCATTGATCTACCTGCCTGTCACTCTACCAACACCATGCAGTTTTTAACACTATTGCTCTAAAGTACTGTTTAAAGTCTGGGATACTGATTCCCCCAGGAGTTCTTTTATTGTTGAGGATAGTTTTAGTTATCTTGTTTTTTTTTTTTTTTTTTTTTTTGTTATTCCAGATGAATTTGAGAATTGCTCTTTCTAACTCTATGAAGAATTGAGTTGGGATTTTGATGCGGATGGCATTGAATCTATCGATTGCTTTTGGCAAGATGGCCATTTTTACTATATTAATCCTGGCAATTCAAGAACATGCAAGATTTTTCCATCTTCTGAGGTCTTCTTCAATTTATTTCTTGAAAGACTTGATGTTCCTGTCATACAGATCTTTCACTTGTTTGGTTGGAGTCACACAAAGAGACTTTAAATTGATTTTGGCTATTGTGAAGGGCGTCATTTCCCTAATTTCTTTCTCACCCTGTTAATTATTTGTGTATAGGAAGGCACTGATTTGTTTGAGTTAATTTTATCCAGCCACTTTGCTGAAGTTGTTTATGAGCTGTAGGAATTCTCTAGTGGAGTTCTTTGGGTTGCTTAAGTATACTATCATATCATCTGCAAATAGTGATAATTTGACTTCTTCCTTTCCAGTATGTATTCTTTGACTCCTTTTGTTGTCTAATTGCTCTGGCTAGAACTTCAAGTACTATATTTAATAAGTATGGAGAGAGAAGGTAGCCTAGTCCCTGATTTTAATGTGATTGCTTCAAGTTTCTCTCCATTTAGTTTGATGCTGGCTACTGGGTTGCTCTTATATTGCTTTTATTATGTGTAGATATGGGTCTTGAATTCCTGTTCTTTCCAAGACCTTTAACATGAAAGAATGATGAATTTTGTCAAATGCTTTTTCAGCATCTAATGAAATGATCATGTGATTTTTTTTTTCTGTAAGTTTGTTTATATAGTGGATTACATTGATGGATTTCCATATATTGAACCATCCCTGCATCCCTGGGATGAAGCCTACTTGATCATGGTGAATGATCCTTTTGATGTGTTCTTGGATTCAGTTGGCAAGAATTATATTGAGTATTTTTGCATTGATAGTCATAAAGGAAATTGGTCTAAAGTTCTCTTCTTTGTTGAATCTTTGTGTTGTTTTGGAATCAGCAAAATTGTGGCTTCATAGAACAAGTTGTGTAGTGTTCCTTCTGCTTCTATTTTATGGATAGTTTGAAGAGTATTGGTGTTAGGTCTACTTTGAAGATCTGATAGAATTCCGCACTAAAACCATCTGGTCCTGTGTTTTTTTTTGTTTGGGAGACTCTCAGTGACCACTTCTATTTCCTTAGACATTATGGGACCATTTAGATGGTCTATCTGATCCTGATTAAACTTTGGTATGTGGTATCTGTCTAGAAAATTGTCCATTTCATCCAGATTTTCCAGTTGTGTTGAGTATAGGCTTTTGTAGTAGGATCTGATAAATTTTTGAATTTCCTCAGATTCTGTTGTTATTTCTCCCGTTTCATTTCTGATTTTGCTAATTTGGATGCTATCTCTGTGCCCTCTGGTTAGTCTGGCTAAGGATTTCTCTATCTTGTTGATTTTCACAAAGAACCAGTTCCTGGTTTTGTTGACTCTTTGTATAGTTCTTTTTGTTTCAAAGTGGTTCATTTCAGCCCTGAGTTTGATGATTTGCTGCCTTCTACTCCTCCTGGGTGTATGAGCTTCTTTCTGCTTTAAAGCTTTCAGGTGTGCTGTTAAGCATCTAGTGTATGCTCTCTCCAGTTTCTTTTTGGAGGCACTCAGGGCTATGAGTTTTCCTCTTAGCACTGCTTTCATTGTGTCCCATAAATTTGGGTATGTTGTGCCTTCATTCCACTAAATCTTAAAAAGGTTTTGATTTCTTTCCTTATTTCTTATTTCTTCCTTGACCAAGGTATCATTGTTCAGCTTCCATATGTGTGTGGGCTTTCTGTTGTTTTTGTTACTATTGAAGACCAACTTTACTCCATAGTGATCTGATAGGAGACATGGAATTAGGTCAATCTTCTTATATCTGTTGAAGTCTGTTTTGTGACCAATTATATGGTCAATTTTGGAGAAGGTACCATGAGGTGCTGAGAAGAAGGTATATTCTTTTGATTTAGGATGAAATGGTCTATAGATATATATTAAATCCATTTGGTCCAAAATTTCTGTTAGTTTCACTGTGTCTCTGTTTAGTTTGTTTCCCTGATCTGTCCATTGATGAGAGTCAGGTGTTTAAAAGTCACCCACAATTATTGCATGGGGTGTGATGTGTGCTTTAAGTTTTAGTGAAGTTTCCTTTACGAATGTGGGTGCCCTTGTATTTGGAGCATAGATGTTCAAAATTGAGAGTTCTTCCAGGTAGATTTTTCCTTTGATTTGTATAAAGTGTCCTTTTGTGTCTTTTTTGATAACTTTTGGTTGAAAGTATATTTTTTTTGAAATTATAATGGCTACTCCAGCTTGTTTCCTGGTACCATTTGCTTGGAAAACTGTTTTCCAGCCTTTCACTTTGAGGTAGTTTTGTCTTTGACACTGAGATGTATTTCCTATATGTAGCAAAATGTTGGGTTTTGTTTATGTATCCATTCTGTTAGTCTATTTCTTTTTATTGGGGAATTGAGTCCATTGATGTTAAGAGATATTAGGAATAGTGATTGTTGCTTCCAGCTATTTTGGATGCAATTTTTATGTTTGTGTGGTTATCTTCTTTTGGGTTTGTTGAAAGATTAATTTCTTGCTTTTCTAATGTGTAGTTTACCTCCTTTTGTTGGTGTTTTCCATTCACTATCTTTTGAAGGTCTGGATTTGTGGAAAGATACTGTGTAAATATGTTTTTGTCATGAAATACCTTGGTTTCTCCATATGGTAAATGAGAGATTTGCTGGATATAGCAATCTGGTTTGGCATTTGTGTTCCCTTAGGGCCTGTATGACATCTGCCCAAGCTCTTTTGTCATTCATAGTCTCTGATGAGAAGTCCAATGTAATTCTGATAGGTCTACCTTTGTATGTTACTTGACCTTTTTTCCTTACTGCTTTTAATATTCTTTCTTTGTTTAGTACATTTGGTGTTTTAATTATTATGTGACTGGAGGAATTTCTTTTTCTGGTCAAATCTATTTGGAGTTCTGTAGGCTTCTTGTATGTTCATGGGCATCTCTTTCTTTAGGTTAGGGAAGTTTTATTCTATAATTTTTTAAAGACATTTACTGATTTTAAGTTGGAAATATTCACTCTCTTCTGTACCTATAATCCTTAGGTTTGATCTTCTCATTTTGTCCTGGATTTCCTGGATGTTTTGGGTCAGGATCTTTTTACATTTTTCATTTTCTTTGACTGTTGTATCAATGCTTTCTATGGTATCTTCTGTATCTGAGATTCTTTCTTGTATCTCTTGTATTCTGTTGTTGATGCTTGGATCCATGACTCCTGAATTCTTTCCTAGGTTTTCTATGTCCCAAGTTGTCTCCCTTTGTTATTTCATTATTGTTTCTACCTCCTTCTTTAGATCCTGGATGGCTTTGTTAGATTCCTTCACCTGTTTTGTTGAGTTTTCCTTTAGTTCTTCAAGGGCTTCTCCCTGTTTACTTGTGTTCTCCTGTACTTCTTTCAGGGAGTTATTTATGTCCTTTTTTGAAGCCCTCCATCAGCATCATGACCTGCGATTTTAAATCCAAGTCTTGCTTTCCTGGTATGCTGGGATATCCAGGACTTGCTGTTGTGAGAGAATTGGGTTTGGGTGGTGCCATATTGCCTTGATTTCTGTTAGCAATCTTCTTACGTTTGCCTTTTGCCTTATGGTTATCTCTGGTGTTAGTTGGTCCTGCTGTCACTGGCTGGTGTTTTCCCCTCCTGTTTGCCTGCAAGCCTATCTCAGCAACCCTGGATGACCTGCTTTCCCCTGGCACAGACGGCTGTGGTGCTATGGAGCTCCTGGATACAGGCAGAGTCCTGGCAGGGGTGTACCCCAAGTGATTCTCTACTCTGGTGATCCCTGCCTACCAGTCTGCCCCTCCCCAGTGCCACAGGAGCAAAGATGGTGGCAGCCTTACCTTTGAATGCAGGACTCCATCTAACTGTGGGACTCCCTCCAGGTCATATGCTCCCTGGCAAGATATGTGCCCAGACAGCTCTGGGGCTGCCCAGCTCCTTGGTACAGGTGGAGCCCAGGTGGCCTGTGTCCTGAGCGATCTTTCTGGTGTTTTCTGCATACCTGACTGAGCTGGCTCCTTGGTCATAGGAGCAAAGATCACCATGGTGCTTTTAAATAAGAGAAAGTTTAAATACCTCATTGAAGATCTTATTTCTAAGGATAATAATTTAATATTTTAATAAATTCAATTTCTAAAAGCCACTGATTTTCCTTCTCTATGGATTCTTTCCTCACATAACCCCTAAAGTAGGGTTCTGAGGAGAGTAGAACAACCCATTGTCCAAGGATCTTTTGGAAATGTTGAACGAGGCTGGGTAAGGTTGTATTCCTCTAGGAGATGCTGTTCTGAGACAGGTGTGCAGTAGTTACAGGCTCCTCTGGGAGACCTTTGACTCAGCAGACATCCTTAGGAGGTCCAGAAAAGGGCTGACCAAGTCTGGACACATCTCTTTGCTGACTAGGTCACACGGAATGAATGGGTTAATTAAAAGTTTCTAATGACCTCACTAACCCTCAAACACAGGATGATTTTTAAGAAAACCCACCTTGCCCTAGAAATTTTCAAATAATTTTCTGATGTAATATATGTAGCTCATGTGAAGTCAACTTGACTTTGTTTCAGTAACTCATCAGATCAGTATCTCTTCCTCTCTGTGGCACCCCTGACCCTGGCCGGGCCCAGAACTGTGTAAGATCATCCTGAAGAGAAGAAGGGATACTGTGCCCTCCTCAGCCCATTAAGAGAAAGCCTGCTTCTCTAGGTATGATACTATTTGTAGCTAAGGAAATGAGTATCAGTCTGACTTGTGGAAAGATGTCCTGTGGAAAAAAATCAGTGCTCTGATTTGGCTGGAAATTTTCATGGAAATGGATTGTATCTGCTTGTTGTTTTTGTGTTGGGGTCTCAGCTATTCAAGGCAGACCTTTAATGGCTAAGTGGACACAAATGGCCTTGAACTTCTTCTGATTTTTTTTTTACTTTTGGAATTCATGATGCTTTTATTTTTTTTATTCGATATATTTTTTATACTTCTGATCTTTATATTGTGATTACAAACATGTTGTCATGCCTGGTTTATGGTGTACTCAGAATAGGTCCCAGGGCTTTCTATGAGCTGGGAAAGCACTATACAAAGGAAGGTATATTTCGACTTGCAGAAGTGATATTTTAAACAAAGGCAGTTGAAGATAAGAAATAAATGACATTGTGACCTAAAGTCAAACTGTGAAGGTTAAAAAGGATCTCTTTCCCTTAGTTGCACTGAGCCCTGGAGCTAGTTCTGAACTTCCTTATACCTGACTTGGTTATCTAAAAGTCCCAATATCAGTAGCATTTATCTCTGTGGTGTTATGATGATGAAATAGTATATTATTCCCTTTGTGCCCCTGTATCAAAGTATACAAGATTTGGAAATGTATAAATAGCTAGATGTATTTTTTCACAGATCTAAATTCTGGAAGGTCAAGGTCAAGACAACAGACTCAGGTTTTTAGAGGATGCTCTCTGTACCAGGATGATATTTCAACCTCTGTCTTATCTTCTCCCTTGGAAGGGCTCCCATGATCATGCCCCTCCAAAGCCTTATCTCTGAATACCATTTCCCTGATGAATGCATTTCAGCATGAAATTTAAAAAGATGCACAGTTAAAACAAACAAATTTGTGTTTAGAAAGAGCTCGACATATAAGCAGTGGTGTTTAGAAAGAGCTCGACATATAAGCATTAGTGGAGCAGTTTGCCTTCCTCTTTTTTCAGAGGAGAAGCAGTGGCTTCATTATTGCACTACCTTCCTTACTCATGGCATTTGCCTTGAGCTAAATAAGTAAACAGATTTTTTCCTGCTCCCCCCTTTTTTATTAAGACATGCAGAAAGAACAAAGTACAGCATATCTCAAGCATGTATTTTAAAACTAATTAGGACTCAAATTGCACAGGCAATTTGTCAGGTGTAAGGGTAAAAGGGAGAAGGCACAATGAGAGTGACAGTGACAATTGTCTATGACTTATGTAAGTATGGCTTACATGCACAAGTATAAGTGCTTGCAGGTATGTGGGCACATAAGAGGAGAGTATGTATGCTCCCATGTAGAGAACCATGGCTGATGATGAGAATTCCAGTCCAAGAATGAAGCTGTGTCTGCAAAGACTGGTTGGCTGATTAAAACTGAAGTGAGGGTGAGAGGGTGGAATGTTACAGGAACATAGGTTAATTATCTCTGGCTAGCATTAGCCCAGTAAATAATCATTCCTTGCCCACATTTGTATTAGAGCTAACAAGCTATGACTAATTGATTAAAGCATCTTGGAATCTATTGGCTTAACAGAACCACAGGTTTCCACCAAACCAAAAGAACTACTGAGCCTTGAAGAAATCCTTCCTCTACATGGCTGCAGCACCTCTCTAATGTTCCCACTAATGCATTTTAAACTTGCCTTGATTTATGACTTTCTATTTCTGGAAATGTATAAAACTTCATGGAACTTCTTCTACACTGAAACATGCAGTTTGGGGTAACCTAAATCTGTATTTCTGGGCCAAGGTCACTCAAACTTGGTCCCAGAGTAAAGTATCTCTTATTCCCTTTAATGTGACAGATTTGCTTTTTATATTAACAGTGAAACTTTATTCTTTAGTTGCCCTCCACTCTATTTATTGATGCAAAGTCTCTCACTTGAATCCAAAGTTCTTCAGTTCTACAAATTTGACTAACCAGGTTACTGCACAGATGGAGTCTCATAGATAGAGCTTATGTTTTAAGATGATAGGTAGAAGCTGTGGATATTCTGTTGTTATGTGTGATTTCAACTTAGGTCCTTGTTGGGAAGAAGCAAAAGAAATTTTGGAGCAAGCAAAAGAAACTTGTCCTAAGTACTACCATTTTGTTTTCACACTCCATTTTAATCATAGAGTGAAACTAAGTTCAAGGGAGCTGGGTACTTCCTAACAGCTGGCCAGGTTCAGTTATTCCCATTTTGTTTTCATAAAACACAGACTGTTGCTAACCACAACAATAACCAGCTTCTGTTATTCATTGTTTGGTCTCCAAGGCATAATGATTATTTCTAACTACAGCTACTGTTATTCATCTTTTGTCCTTAACCCCAAAAGAACAAATGAATTTCATTGTTTGGACTGAAAAAACCTATGTTCTGTATCCTTTGACATAAACCACATATGGAAAGTCCCTGTCCCTAAATGCAGATTATTGGAAAAGTGCAACTGTAACTTGGAATAGATGTTTATGGTTTTCAGACTTAAAAGAACTGTAACATTCTGGCTCATGGTAGCAGTTCAGCTCCCTAATCTGTTCTTTGGCCATTACTGATCAGTTGCAGCCTGATGACAATAAATCTTTGTCCTTTGCATCGACCCACAGTTATGTTGGATCTAACCAATTTTCAAAATATCCTCACACTTGCATGGCAAGTGATTCATCCACAGAGAAATCTTCTCTTTTAGACCAAAATTTTTTCAACTCCTCACTTCTTAAAAGCCCCATTGCAAGGCAAGTTTATAAAGAGCCAAAGTTGAACAAAAATTCTCGTCTAAGTGACATTGATCAAAGCCTACATTTTTTTTTAAATAAAATCAAATCCCTCCTTTTCATCTCAACTCAATATCTGGTCACCTTGTCTTGTCTTCAGTGAGGTCTGTCCCGTGAGCTTATTACCCTTCATAGATTCTCTTAGTAATTCTCTTTCCACAGACATCCTACCATATTATCTGTGTTGATTGTATTTGGAGCTCATACAGACCAACTATGTGACCGTGTCACCCACTGCAATATGTGTTGAGTAAACTCTTTTTATCATGATGTACAATGCAGCTTTGGTGGCATGCTGAGAAATTGATGGCATATTGTCTTCCCAAGACTGGCATATCACTTTCCATTTGAATATTGGGAACTTTGGAAATCTTTCTTTGTTTGCAAATACATAATATACTTGCTCCTGCAACACTTAAAAACCAAAGATTTGGGGTTTTTTTTTTTGTTGTTGTTGTTGTTGTTGTTTGTTTCTTTGTCTGTTGTGAGATAAGATCTTGTTATATTGCCCAAACTGGCCTCAAATTCTTGATTTCAAATAATCCTCCTGTCTTAGCATCTCAAGTAACTGAGACCTACAGTGTGTAGCACTGCACTTGGGTTGTCCATTTAGAAGATACAATTGAATAATAGAATCAAGGTGTGGTAAAGATAGATTCACGCAGGCTTTGTGAAGCTATCCTGTATCCTAGAATAGGAGGCACATTTTTATAGTACTAATGCTACAGGGAAGAAGCAATCACTCAACTGAACAGTGTGGAATATGCAGGTCCAATAAAGTATCGGGTAGGGGTGGATGATAAAACTTTTCACTGTTATTCACTGATAATGGGACAGTTGATGAGTACCCACATATTGAGGTTAGATATATACAAGTAAAAAACCCATGTGGTTAGAAAAGCATACAAATACCCCTCCAGCTCTCCTTGGACCCAGCAATAAGTGCCCATCAGTGACTCCTGCCTGACCTGTCAGCACAAGCCAACATGGACAACTAGAACTGCACGTGGCTTTTCTGGTTTTGCAGATAACATTAGATGATACTGGGTTTTCTTTAATTTTGTTACATGACTTTGTCTTCAAGAAAAAGTGTGCCAAAACTGTGGCTTTGTAGGCATTGTTATTTGTGATATATCTTAGTGTAGTGTTAGGTGAAAAGAAACTATAACCATAGCAACTCTTATAAGGGAAAACACTTAGTTGGGGCTAGCTTACACTTCAGAGGTTAGTGCATTATCATCATGGCAGCATGCGGGCAGGCACGGGAGAGGTATCTGAGAGTTGTCCATCTGCATCAGCAGGCAGCGGAAAAAGAGCCATGACCTGGATTGAGCATCCGAAACCTCAAAATCCACTCCTCGCATGGCGCACTTCCACCAGGAAGACCATACTTCCTAATAGTGCTATGAGTGTGCAAAGTCACCATTTTCATTCAAACCACCACATGATACATTGAAGGCCCTTAGCAATAGGATACTATATATCTTCTACCAGCAAGAAAACATGCAGCCTACTTGAAAGTACTGAAGAGTACATGGCCAAGGACCCTTCAAAATGCAAAGATAGTGCAAATTTCTAGAATTGATACTATCTCCTGGAAGAAAGCAAGAAAGGGATTATGTTAGAAACCTGGGATTTCCTGGGGTGGGAGAAGAATGCAATGATTTTACAAATAAGAACAAAAGTCACATGAGTAGATGTCTAATAGGGAGAAGAGTGCACACACATCAGAGAGAAAGAGAGAAAGAAAGAGAGGATGGATGGATAGACAGACAAACATATGATAGATAGATAGATAGATAGATAGATAGATAGAATTACTTAAAATATAAACACATAGAGAAGCCAAAACTGAAAGAATCTCAAAACCATGGAAATAGAAATTGATCAGTGGCTGCCAAGTGTTTGAGGAGAGGAGTTAATATGGGGAAAGAGAGAGAGAGAGAGAGAGAGAGAGAGAGAGAGAGAGAGAGAGAGAGAGAGAGAGAGAGAGAGAGAGAGAAAGAAAGAAAGAGAGAGAGAGAGGATTTGGAGAATCTAAATGAGACCACATAATATGACAAAAGTAGATACATGTCATTACAGCCTTCGAGACACACAGGATGACAACAAGAACTAGGTCCCATGTGTTTGAGGTCCTGTGCTAATGAACTGACCAGCCCAGAAGCAACTAGTTATTGAAAAGGGACTAAAGGAAACAATCATTCTCTGGGAAGTGGGATATGAGAAACAAGGACTGCATGGGAAGGGAACTGTAAGGTTTTCTGTAATCTAAGTCATGTATCTTGGAACACGTTTCAGTAAGAAGATCTTCTGTAACTTTAATTTAGTGCAAACTAGAAACCAGACAACAACGAAATAGTCAATTTGGGTGTGTGTACCCACAGAATTTTTTACAGATATGAAAAGAGTATATTTTTTAATAGAAGCTAGAAGCAATGGAAATTAGTCTTACTCAGTGGAGAGAGCTGGCAGGAGGGAAATCCAACGAATCCTCTTACTCCCCCACCACCCATTTGCTTATCTTATTATAAGCATTTTCCCTGCCAACAATAATGTTAGCCATAATAATTTTACTCATGAAAAGCTAGAAAATGAAAGGCTAGAATAGTGATATTAAATTCTAAAAATAAGACATGAGAGTACATAATTTTATTATGAATAAAGAAAGTTGCTGTGTTGTGATAAAGGTACCAATTCTCTAAGGGGAGATGATCATATTAAATATCAAGTGTCAAAAACATAAAGGAAAAAACTAACAGACATGAAATAGGGGCTAGAGCCACCAATTGCTACAGCGGAGCACAGTACCCTTGTGACCTAGCCCTAATCAACAGATTAGTAATACAGGGAGGCAAGAACATGCAGGTGGGAAGGCTAATCCTGAATGTGTGTGTGTGTGTGGGGGGGGGGGGACTATGCCACAGGCTGTGGTCCCAGGTGGGATGAAGAGAAAAAACGGAAACTAGAAAATGATCATTGGGCTCTCTCAGCTTCCTGCCTGCTGGTATGGAGTATGCAAGGTCATACTTCTGCCAACCAAACTTTCCCACCATGTGCCCTTGAACTGTGAGCCAGAATCAGCCTTCCTTCCTTGAGTTGCCTTCTCAGTCAGCAACCATAAAGTCACTACATAGTAATTTAGAAATCCACATTTTCACAAAGGTAAGTGTCAAAATCACTGAAGACTTTAAGCCATTGAATCCAGGAATTCTTACGTGTCATCATGACGAAGTGGGGCTGATTTCCAAATGTGAGGCTAGTGTGACATTCATCAAATAATCCATGTGAATCAGCATAGTAATAGACTAAATAGAAAAGCCATACAATCCAGATGTGCCTGGAGCACTGGCGCATCTTTTAGTTTTGAAAGTAAAGAGGAAAAACAAAAGGGGAAGGGGAGTAGTAAAGAAAAAAATAAAGGAGAAAAAAATCAACTGTAGCATGACTTCCTGGAGAGATAGTAAGCCACCTTTGGTTGACCCATCTGCACCAAATATACTTGATCACATGTGGGAAGGAGGTATATGGGCAGGAAAGATGTCAGAATGTTAACTGGCCTAGTTAGAGACAGGCAGGATGTACGCAGGGATATATGCTTGCTCCTGATTTGACCTAATGGGAAATAAAGAGGCCTCCTGTACTTTTTATAGTCTCTCTTAAATTTGACTCCAGGCCAATTCCTGGGAACCCAGGAGTGAACCTGGCCAGAGTCCATCTCCCTGGCCAGAGTTCATCTCCCTGGCCAGTATATAATTAAAGCATGCTTCAAATTTGGCACATACTTAACAGTAGTGGTCTTATTCTTGACCAGTAGGATTTAAATTTTATTTCTTTTCAACACTAAGTAATATTCTAGTGAATGCAATCTCTTCACCTGCTCACCCACTGGCAGATAAACGGTTGGTTTCTGTATCTTGGCTAATATGAACCTTATTACAATGAGTGTGGTATGGACTTCTTTACAAGGCTGTAGTTTCATTTTTCTAGGTAGATAGCTGGATCATATAGTAGCTATATTTTAATTTCTTGTAGTTACTAAAATAGTTTGGTTATGCTGCTGAACATGCTTATGACTGTGCAAATCCTATAGATGTAGGTGGCATCAGTGCTTCGCCAACATGAAATAGTTGACTTTGTTCTTACTTCTTAGTCAACTAATTAATAATTTCCATTGGAAACAAACAACTAAATGACAACAACAACACTTACTAGCAACAGCAAAGAAGATCAGGGAAGAAATAAGAAAAAATGTGTTACCATATAGAAAACAATCTTTTTGTTTATTCGAGATAAAATCTTTCTATGTACCTTAGTATGTCCTTGATTGCGAATCCTCCTGCCTCAACCCCTTCACTGCTAGGATTACAAGTACTCTCTTGCTTTATCACCTTTGAAGTGCTTGTTTTAAGGGAGGACAAACTGCTGAGTATTCCACAAGCAGACAAGGTTTGTTTTTCAGGTGATCTTGAATTTCAATGGAAGGAGACTTTTCTCCTTTAACACCAGAACAAGGGACATTTCCTTTTTTTGGACTTCTGTGAATGTGGATGGAACAATAAAATTACCTGGATAAATTCAAATACTGAGCAAGGCAGTTACACAGGGTTCCAGCCGAGTTTGCCTCTACCATAAACACGAGTGCTTATTTATTTTCCCCTTCACCTCTAAAGAAAGCCCTCACCATGGGAAACAGATGTATCAAAGGCCTCTTTAAAGCAACCATTTAAGACACACACAATTCTGTATTTTCAGACATTTAGAAAATCAAGAAAGAAAGTGTGGGTAGTTGTGTACCATGCTATTGATATTGGTCATTTCGGTTGAGTGGGACAGACCAGGAAGGTAGAGAGAAAATAATTGTCTTTAGTAAAAAGAAAATAATGGTCTCTAATAAACCACACTGTTATGTACTTGTTACAATTGATGTGTAAAATGTACGCGATTTTTTTTTTATAGCAAAAGAAGAAAGACCCACAGGGCATAGAATGCAATTGTCCTTGCTTCATTCTCTATACTCCCTGCCCACATGTCAGTATCTATAAATGGTTTTTCTCTTTTTATTTACCTTGCTGCAAGGGCATTCCTGTGCCATTAGGGATCACTGGGCTAGCTGCCCTTGGAAAGTACAGCTGTGGTACTCAGGCCATGGTCCAAGGGCTTCTAGCTTATGTCTGAGGAGCTGTGTTTGGTCTTAAGCCTTCAGCATTAAACCCAGTGTATGACTTTGCTAGCACCTGAAGTAATGGGAAGTCAATCCTGAGATACTGAGTCTGGTGCAAGCCAAAATGCCTCCTCGGACCTACCATGCTGAGAAAGAGGTATGGAAGAGGAGGTAAGGCCACGGAATGACCCAGAAGGAGCATTCTTTGAGTATGTTACTACAGGAACAAGACCATGTGACACTCAAGTGTCTGAAAAATGTCCAGACTCATTCAGAGTAGGAAAAACAAAGGCATGACAAAATCTGTTTGAGGATTTTTGTCTCAGTGCTTGGCACAATCAAGGTTTTCAGCTGTCTGAAAGGCAATATTCTAAAACAGCAGAAGGAAATGTCAGCAGAACTAGTAGATATTATGTCCACCTGTGACAGCTTTGTTTGCTCTTCAGAGAGTCTCGATATTTGAGACCTGAGTAATATTCAAAATAGGCAGTGGCCTTGGGAGAAAAATCCACACAGATATTATATGTTTCTGTTGAGAAATAAGATATTAGCGACCATGGGTCTTATTTCTAGTGAGATGATAATGCATTCGGTGGATCTCTTTCCTTAGGAGAAATAAGTAGATCAGTTAATGTGGTAGAAGTCCTGTAATTCATGCCCAGCCAGTATTGCTTTCTTGAAGCTCACAACAGAGAATGCAACTAAAAACTGTGTCTATAGCCATGTCTATCAGCTGAAGGCACCATCAACTGATGGAACCAACAGTCCTCATGTGGTATTATGACTACCATCTTCAGCATCATCGCCCTGGAATCTGAACACTTTTCTGAGCAAATCCTGTGAAATATCTTATGACTGAACATGATGTCATTTTCTAGACCCATTGCAAAGGACTCTGTTGTTTTCTTAGGCTTTTCTGGATTTTTTTTTTTGAGTTTTGTTTTGTTTTGTTTTCTGTAAGTAGATTCTAAACCTGTTTGTTACATTCATTCATGTGTATTTCACTTTTAGAGCAGTTATAAATATTGTAAATATTGTAATACTTTTAATTTTGGTCTCCATATGCTTCCTCTAGTGATGTACAAATGTGACTGAATTTGTTTGCTTTTGTCCTTTTATCTAGACACCTGGAGGAATTTAGAAAACTTGAGGAGCATCTTGCAGATGTCCTGTGATTTTAGTGTATTCAGGTTCACTACAAACTAGAACATGTTAATTTAACCCTTCGAATCTGCATACATGTTGTGTCTTGTTCTGATCTGTACAGTGTCTATGATATCGAACACTCTGCTAAGTGTTTTGCCATTTCAACACAAGCTAGAATCATCTAGACAGAGGGAATCACAAGAAATTGGCCTATAGCAAGTCTGTACAGCACTTCCTTGATTAATGATTGATGTGGGAGGGTGTAACCCACTGTAGCCATTGTTATTCCAAGGAAGATAGTCTGGATTGTAAAACAAAGCAAGAAGCTAAGTGAACCAAGGGGAATAAACCAATAAGCAAGCAGCCTGTGTCTTATTGCCTTCAGGATCTTGCCCTGAGCTCCCTTCTATAAACTGCCTTGGTGACTGAACTTCATGATGGACTGTAACCTATAAGCCAAAAAAACCTTTCTTCTCCAAGTTGCTTTTGGCCATGGTGTTTATTACAGCAACAGAAATCAAACTAAGGCAAACACTAAGTTGAAATACAATTAAAAGGCTGTTTTCTTGGTTTCTGACCTTTGCATCCTCTCTGCTTCCAGTGCAATAAGATTATTCATATCTTTTGAGATTTCATTTACAGATTTTTTTTGAAAAATGTAAGCATCTAAGCCAGTACAAGATGTAGTTCTTGCTGTGTTGTGTTACTGGGATCAAACCCATAGCTTTACACATGCTAAATTAGCAATCATTCCACCTCCAAACCACTCTCACATCCCTGGTTTTTGAGGCAGGAATCCTAGGCTGGCCTCACATTTACAATGTTAGCATTTAGCCTCTTGAGTGCTGGGATAAGAGGCATGACTTATTTGTCTTTCTTTGTAGTTGTTCAAGACATTAGCAAATCAATTATGACCTGAAATGCATCCAGCCCCAGATCTCTTTTCTGTAACCCTCACCCCTGAGACTAGATTTAGAAAGTGTGAAACAAGGTGAGTCAGCAAAATGAGACCACGAGAGTGGGTTCTAACACACTGCAAATGTCTTCATAAAAGAGTAAAAAAAAAAAAATGTACAAACTGGCAATCAGAGAAAAAAAACCGAGGCAGGGGCTGGTCACAGTTCACTGGAGACCACATGGCTCTGCCACTATGGGAGAAGAACATCCAGTTAGGTCCCTTAGACAGCCTTCATTGTCTAAGTCACAGCGGTGTAAATATTTCCCACTGACACTCTGTGTTTTGTTAGAACATCTCATTCATCTTGGTGTTGACACTGGAGCATTTTCTCCTCTCCCTTAATTTGTGGCTTCCTTATCTTACAAATAGGTGAGTTGTGATGGCCCTTTGTCATCTGGGCCATCATGTGATGGGATGGCCACTAACTTCCCAGTATTACCTGTGAAGACTGGTTCCATAAGATATCTGCCGATTTCTCCACTTTCTCTTTTCTAGGGCACTGATGTTATTTCTGTGCTCAGGGACTTCCAGGAGGGATGGACCACAGGAGGAGGAGCTGTTCCAGGAGGAGGCTGTTACTCCTGCAACTAGAGCTCTGGAAATTCGGTATCCTGTCTAGTATATTGGGTGTTTTCATCTGTCTTAAATAACTTCTTTTTCTCATTTTCCATATGGAACTCTGTGGTACTTGAGTTTTGCCAGCATTTCCATTTATGGTGAATGAGCAGACACTGGTTTGTCTTGTTATCGCTGAAACATCTTTCATTCAATTGTTCTAAAACAATACTGTTGACAATTTTATTTTATGAACCTTTTATTTACAAACTACTTCCTTTTGTTGTTGCCTATGCAGATGGCTTATAAAATGAGTTTATAAAATTAGGATCCATGACATATGCATTCAGTTAAAAAAACCAACATTTCTCTTTGTATATTCTCAGTATTTATAAAATTCTATACAATATGATTCACGTTACTGAAGTCTGAGCCTATCTGTGCATCACCTAGGCATTTGTTACCATCTTTTCCTTTCCTTTTCACACTTTCTTTCCCGTTTACTTTTGCTTCCTTCTTCACATCTGTTTTATGTCCGATAGAAAAAATACTAATAAGTGGATATTAGCCTGGAAAACTGGAATACCCAAAACATAATCCACACATCAAATGAGGTACAAGAAGAACGGAGGAGTGGCCCCTTGTTCTGGAAAGACTCAGTGTAGCAGTATAGGGCAACACCAGAACAGGGAAGTGGGAAGGGGTGGATGGGAGAACGGGGGAGGGAAGGGGGCTTATGGGACTTTTGGGGAGTGGGGGGGCCTGAAAAGGGGAAATCATTTGTAATGTAAATAAAAAATATATCAAATAAAAAAAATGATTCATACTGTTAAAATGCAGACTTTTTAGGGAAAGAAACAAGCTGGTTTTACTGTCCTGGTGTCTGTTATCTACATTTCTTCAAGCATTTCTCAAAGTCTTGGAACGGCTGCTTTTCTTAAAGCTATGTCATCCCTGTCTGAAGAAGAAGAGGACGTAGTCCCCTGAGCACTGCAGGATGCTCGCTCACAGGCCAGGAGGACTTGGCTCGCTCCTTGCTGGCAGCACACCTTCCTCAGGCTGCAACAAGGAAAGCATCTCCAAACATGTCACCTGTCTTCTCAGTTGCTCTCCCGGTTGCCATAGAGAATTGCTTCAGTTAAATACACCTCCTGCAGTGTAGGCAGAAAATCTAGAAGAAAGTCCAGTTGAAATTGAAAAGAAAAAACAAATGCTGGAGGCTGGGGAAAGGTGGAAGTTGGGAAGGTGAGAATGTTCCATATCAAAGGAAAGGCCATTCTTCCTCAGTCTTTCTGCCTTCTCTCTCATTTTTGACTTAGGCCCAAGAGAATGGGTCCATCTTCTCTTGGTCCATCTACTTGCTTATTTTACAAGCAGAATTGTGTGAATATTTCCTCTTCACACTATGTACTTCACCTGATAAACACAACATCCTTTTCACTTTAGTGTTGAAGTGTGGTGGTCATTTTCTCCTGCTGCCTCAACCATTCAGACCCACTTACTTAGGGCCTTCCTGGGGCAGCTTCTGTGGCTATTACCTTTCAGATGGTTCAGGCTCTGTGTCAGAGCCTGTTGGAACTGGGAATCTGCTAGCAGTGACTGCCTGAAAGCATTAGCAGGGCGCTCACAGGAAGTCTGCATTAAACACTAGAGCAATGGACACGGACTAACACCTGTCTCTAGGTGACATTCAAATTTACTGATACGTTGGAAATGAGCTCTGTATTTTAACTTATTTTCAACAGTACATTTTATTTGTTGACAGTTCCACACATTTATTCAGTATGTATTGAACAGATGCATCTACCATCATCTCTATCAAAGCCCCTAATGCTACATAGCCCATCTCCCTTCCAACTTTATTTATTTTTTTAAAGATTTATTTATTTTTTATCTATATGAGTACACTACAGCTGTCTTCAGACACACACTAGAAGAGTGCTATCCAGACAATCCTGAATCTGTCCCCAAAAGAACAGATGAGCTCAGGACCCCATTTTTTTTATTTTCTATATTCTTTGTTTACATTCCAAATGATTTTGCATTTCCCGGTCCCCCCCACCCAAGTCCCATAAGTCCTCTTCCCTCCACCACTTCCCCAATCAACCCCCTCCCACTCCTCCGTCCTGGTACTCCCCTACAATGCTGCATCAAGCCTTTCCAGGACCCAGGCCCTCTCCTTCCTTCTTCTTGGGAATGATTTGATATGTGGGTTGTATTTTGGGTATTCTGAGCTTCTAGGCTAATATCCACTTACCAGTGACCACATTCCATGTGTATTCTTTTGTTAATGAGTTACCTCACTTAGTATGATATTTTCCAGTTCCAACCATTTGCCTATGAATTTCATGAATTCATTGTTTTTAATTGCTGAGTAGTATTCCATTGTGTAAATATACCACATTTTCTGTATCCATTCCTCCATTGAGGGATATCTGGGTTCTTTCCAGCTTCTGGCTATTATAAATAAGGCTGCTATGAACATAGTGGAACATGTGTCCTTATTGCATGCCAGGGAATCCTCTGGGTATAGAACCATACAAAGAATCAACAAAAGCAGGAGCTGGTTCTTTGAGAAAATCAAAAAGATAGATAAACCCTTAGCCAGACTAACCAATAGGCACAGAGACAGTATCCAAATTAACAAAATTAGAAATGAAGAGGGAGATATAGTAACAGAAACTGAGGAAACTCAAAAAATCATCAGATCCTACTACAAAAGCCTATACTCAACACAACTGGAGAATCTAGAAGAAATGGACAATTTCCTAGATATATATCAAATAACAAAATTAAATCAGGATCAAATAGATCATCTAAACAGTCCCATAACCCCTAAAGAAATAGAAGGGGTCATAGAAAATCATCCAACCAAAAAAAGCAAAAAAGCACAGGACCAGATGCTTTCAGTGCAGAATTCTATCAGACCTTCAAAGAAGACCTAACACCAATACTCTTCAAACTATTCCACAAAATAGAAACAGAAGGAACACTACCCAACTAGTTCTACTAAGCCACAATTATGCTGATCCCACAACCACAAAAAGAACCAACAAAGAAAGAGAACTTCAGACCAATTTCCCTTTGAACATCGATGCAAAACTACTCAATAAAATTCTTGCCCACCGAATCCAAGAACACATCAAAACAATCATTCACCATGATCAAGTAGGCTTCATCCTAGGGATGCAGGGATGGTTCAATATATGGAAATCCATCAATGCTATCCACTATATAAACAAACTCAATGAAAAAAACCAAATGGTCATTTCATTAGATGCTGAAAAAGCATTTGACAAATTCAACATCCTTTCATGCTAAAAGTCTTAGAAAGAGCAGGAATTCAAGGCCCATACCTAAACATAGTTAAAGCAATATATAGCAAACGGGTAGCCAACATCAAACTAAATGGAGAGAAACTTGAAGCAATCCCACTAAAGACTAGACAAGGCTGCCCCATCTCTCCATATCTTTTCAAGGTAGTACTTGCAGTAGTAGCTAGAGCAATTAGAAAACATAAGGAGGTCAAAGGGATATAAATTTGAAAGGAAGAAGTCAACTTATCACTAATTGCAGTTGATATGATAGTATACTTAAGTAACCAAAAAAACTCCATCAGAGAACTCCTACAGCTGAAAACAACTTCAGCAAAGTAGCTGGTTATAAAATCAACTCAAGCAAATCAGTAGCCTTCCTACACTGAAAGGATTAACAGGCTGAGAAAGAAATTAGGGAAATGACACCCTTCACAATAGCCTCAAACAATATAAAGTATCTTGGTGTGACTCTAACCAAACAAGTAAAAGATCTGTATAACAAGAACTTCAGGTCTCTGAAGAAGGAAATCGAAGAAGACCTCAGAAAATGGAAAAATCTTCCATGCTTGTGGATTGGCAGGGTTAATATACTTAAAATGTCCATCTTGCCAAAAGCAATATACAGATTCAATGCAATCCCCATTGAAATCCCAACTCAGTTCTTCATAGAGTTAGAAAGAGCAATTCGCAAATTCATCTGGAATAACAAAAAACCCAGGATACCTAAAACTACTCTCAACAGTAAAAGAATTTCTTGGGGAATCAGTATCCCGGACCTCAAGCAGAACTACAGAGCAATAATGTTAAAAACTGCATGGTATTGGTACAGTGACAAGCAGGTGGATCAATGGAATAGGACTGAAGACCCAGAAATGAATCCACACACCTATGGTCACTTACTGATTGTGAGGCACCATGTGGTTGCTGGGAACTGAACGCAGGACCTCTGGAAGAGTAGTTAGTGCTCTTAACTGCTGAGCCATCTCTCCAGAACTCCCCTCCAACTTTATGTCTTCTTTTGAAAAATGAATAAAACCAAGCCCAGTTTGTGCTGCCCAGGTAGACATGGGCATAGGATCATCCACCGGGACATGAAAAACTACTTCTCCCTCACCATATTATGAACTACCCATAGCTCCTCCAATAGGTACAGGGCCCTCAAGTGCTCCTCCATTGTCTGTACTGGCTTGATCTTGTGCAGGTAAGCACAGAAACTAGGAAGAGAAGTGTGACCCCCCACAGATGAGCACTCAATCATTTCTACTCAGCAGTTTGATGAGTTATAAGCCTCTGCAGTAGCCACTACCTACTACAAATAAAGACGCTTTGGTGACCAAGGTTGAAACCAGAACAGCTCTTAATTTTCTACATGAAAGATAATTACAAAGAGTAATCAATGTCTCAGGTTCTTTCCAGAAAATAAATGAAATCTGTGCATAGGTCTCCTGATGATTACAAGGTAAACACTGCTGCTAAGGTCATGCTTTGTCTAGAGAGCCCATCTTAAAACTATTTGTGATACACCGCTTCAGGCCTGTCATCAACATCCACAATGCTCATTTCTTACACCAGACAATCCTGAATCTGTCACCAAAAGAACAGATGTGCTCAGAACTCCTAAATAGAAGGTGAGTGAACAATCAGTTCTTCTGGATGCATACACGATTTCACCTCTTTTCTGACAAGGTACTGCTGAGAGATAAAGCCCTCTGATCACCCTCAGTATCCTCAGTATCCTCAGCTAAGTCTGGGACCTCTAAGGCAGCTGGGTTGTACAAACATTTGTAGAATTGACTGACCAGTGTGAGGGAAAAGCACATGGAGGTGGGAACTTGGTTTCATACATTTGCGTGGTACTATCTTCTGCGTCTGTGTGAAAGAACATCCTGTTATGACTTAGGGGAAGCAAATGGTCTGTATTTTGCTGGGAACTATATGTGAAAAGCTAAAGCACTTTTGAATGCAAGAACCTGTCAGCTGCCAGGACAGCCATATGGTAGCTGTTCCTCACATGTTCTGATGCAGGCCAAGCTGAAGTGCTGAAAGGAATGGGTTCTGTGACACTGGAAAAGGGAGGTGGCCCTTCTGGGAGACTCCAAGACAGGCTGGGCTCAGGCTTTGAAACAGACAAGATACCAGACATCCACACCTGCAAAAAAGGAGTGGGTATGAAGGAGGACGGCAGAGGAGACAGCCAGGAAGCCAAGGACAAGCAGGCTATGTGTGGGGTCTAGGGATGCCTCCTGTCCTCTGAAATGCTGGAGGTTCCATGAGAAAAGGCTTGCTCCATGAACAGTAGCATCTACAGAGAAAATTCCTCACTTACCAAAATGAAAGTGGAGGGGTGATTCTTGTCTCCTGATTAGTGTTGCTCTCTGGGAATGCAGAGTAAAACTATGGTGAAGAGAATTGTGGGACAGTCTTACAAACTGAACTATGTGATGTTGGAAGTAAGGACAGCCACTGTAGCACTCACTACATTCTAGCATAGCGATCAAGGACACACATTTCAATTTCAAAACTTCTAATTTAAACATCTGACACAAAAACAAAAACAAAATAAAAAAGTTAAAAAAAAAAAAAAAACCACCACAACAAAATGCACTTACAGCTACTGAGGTTGAGATCACCTACGCTCTGGCTGGACTTGATGTCCAGAGACATGCTTCATGCTTATAGAGATGGGCATATGTGCACACACTTGTGCCTGACACTTTGTAGTAGCTCGCACACCCCTTATATGAAGAGCGTGAGAGCAGCAACATTTTAGATTCTTCCAGACTCAGCAATCTTTGTATATCAACAATGAGATCTTACTTATGGTCCATATATACAGACTTGAAGGTGATTTTATACATCAATGTTAATATATCTCTTTAGCTGTGATTGGTGGCATATGTTACATGTGTATTTTCCTGCACAGAATATTGCCACAGTGCTTAAAACATTTTTGGTTTAAGAACATTTCAATATTTTAAATTTTAATTAGTTTTGGATTAAGTAGATTTCAACTGATATGTCTTAGTCAGCATACAGACAGGCATGGTGCTGGAGAAATAGCTGAAAGTTCACTATCTGAATTGCAAGTCAGCAGGAAGAGAGAGACATGGGGCCAGTAGCACCACTCCCTACTGACCAAGCACTGAAACATATGAGCCCATAGAGGCCACTCCTATTCAAACCACCACACCATACTACAAGAGACTTATAAGATTCATGGCTATCCTCAAAGCAAATCACTGCATTCATCCCTTTATTAACAAAGGCACTGAGAGCCTGCCTCACAGAGCTGAACCCATCAGTACAAACAGGATAATACAAGACCAGTCGGCTCCTAGGCATTGCAAAAGTTAATGATAAAATGTCATTTTAAAAAGTGGGAGACGCAATCATGATGGACAAGTTGCACTGCTGGCTTGCAAATTTCTGCTTACTAGAGTATGAAGACTGTGCTGAATAATATGTGGAGGCCAACGCTTTGATACACATTTGTTAAAAGAAGAAAAGTAAAACACAGGGTACAGAGGAATTTATTCATGCTATGGCACTTATGTTAAGGCAGGAGATAAGCTCTGACAGAGATGGAGCAGTGGTCATTCCAAACATGAGGTGGTTGTCTTTCCATTGGGGGCTAGCTTCAGACCTTAAGACAAGATGTAAAGAACAACAAGCATCAAGCATTCTCTCACTGTAGGTTAACTTAGCCTCATAGACTTCATTGCCAGAAAAGCATGTGCAGGGAGACATTAACCTTTCTCCAACTGTATTTTTCAACTTGAAGTGTAATATGTGTAGGTGAAGCTCTACATATGTTCTTGTATCTTGTACATCTACTTAGAACAGACTGAATTCTGAATAAAGTGTGCATCCAGGGAAAACATGCCCTACTTGGTGTGCAACCACAGAGGGAGTACAGAAAAATAAACAAGAGAGGGACATAGAGAGAGACAGAGATAGAGACAGAGAGGGGGAGGGAGGGAGAGAGAGAGAGAGAGAGAGAGAGAGAGAGAGAGAGAGAGAGAGAGAGGGCACTCTGTGATGATAACTAGTGGCTCTGCTGCTTAGCTCAGCCTAGAATGTCCTCTTGTTCTCTTGCTTATTATGATTAAACTCTCAAATGCTTGTTCTACTATGACCTGCATCTGGATTATTTCTGGAGCTCAAGATGTGAGGCTGCTGCTGGGGTGACACGGGAGCAAACTGGAGATCGCTTAAAACACTTGAGATATTATACATTCTGTGAAAAGATGCTAGCTAGTAAATGATGCTTTCAGGATTATCTAGGTTTGCTTTGTGAAAAAACGTGGAAGAACACATACTAAGATGTAAATGGTGGACTTTTTATGTGCTGTGCTTTCCAGACTTCAATAATATGTTTCTGTTACTTTTGTGATTGGGGAAAAAACCAGCTTGGCACATTTCTAAAACAATTGTTTCTTGACTAACAGAGTAAACAGAAGGCACCCAGAGTAGGCACACAATAGGAAGGCTCCTATGGCTAAAAGCAAAGCTACTTCCCTCCACTTGTGCTTTCTGGGTCCCTTTGCTCATCTGTCTGTGTAGCTTACATCCCTGTTAAATGTCGTATAATACCTCAAATGTCAGGAATATGACCCAGCATGACTAGCTGTTTTAGGTGGTATGAAGACAATAACAAGAAATAGGTATGTGTTCAATACAGATACCATTATTCCAATACTTTTCTAATACCTAATATTTCTGAAGCAGTAGTGAAGCTCACCGATACTGAATCTATATACATAGATCCCTGACACAACAAAAGAATCTCCAGGAAACAGAGGTGTGGGTCATAGCATTTGAAAGCAGAAATTACAAAATCATCAGTATCATTCTAAATGCTTTGTATGTATTCTCCATGGATAGTTATGATTATTATGATATTTTCCCATTATAGAGATGGGGCAACTGAATGGTTGAGCACATTTGGCCTGTGTCAGTCTGGCTACTGCCCCTTCAGGTTTTTTCACAGCACCCCTGGCTCTGGCTTATCAACCTTCTACCCTGCACTAGGCTCACTCCCTCCTTGCCTCACAGTCCTTTCCCTCTGCTTTCAAGGCTCTGAGCTAGACCTTTTACATATTTTCTTCTGGGTCATTCCCTTCTCTGTCTTCTTTAAGATCTCCACAGGAGTCTGTGGTGAAAGTCCCCAAAAACCACCGCTGCAAGAGCAGGGTTGCCAAAGGGAGGAAGCCCTGGTGCCTGCTGCACTCCTGGGAGTCTTGCTCCATTCTCTCAAATATAAAGGCATTGAACAGCGATTTCAACGTTCCCTTTAGTTTTGAAAAACCCTCAACTCATGTTCCATCAAAGACCCAAATATTTAATTAGCAAGTCTTCTGTATTTCTGCAGCTGGCCTCCAGGTTATTTATCACCACCAGTAAATCATCTGAAACACATTACACTCTGCTGGATCGCCAGCCTATACCCTAGGCAGCTCTCAGGTGGGGTATGCTCTGCTGGCATATAGCATTCCCTGACATCTCTAAGATGGGGTCAATTCTCCTGAACCAGCTGCCCATAGACTTGTATTCCCAGCTATTCCAGGACATCAATAGTTATTGCAAATACAGTTAATCATTTAAGTGTCCATGTTCTAATCCATCACAGCACTGCATGGTGGCAACACCAGTCAAAGACAGGCTAGGCAAGAGAGTGTGAAGTCCCAGCAAGTGGAGGAGTACAGCAGACCCAATGCACATAGGCATGCCAAGACCTCCAAACTGCAGCCATCAGGGCAGATGACAGCGACTCTCCCAGTTTCATCCTGTGCATGCAGAGAACTCACACCCAACAACAGGTATTTGTTACAAGAGTCAAAGCTTCTTCCCAGTTCTGTGAGAAAGAAATAAGTAGAGAAATGAACAGACAAACAAGCAAACAACAATAACAACAACACATCCACACATCCACAAGTCAAAGAAAAAAAAAAAAAAACACCAACTGTGAACCAAGTTACATGTGTGCCGTGTTTCAGAAGCAGAAGCCAAGAACCAATGGGTAAAGACAGAAAGCCTTTCACAGATATCCATAAATCCAGATATCCATAAATAAATGGAAAATGAAAAAGTGTGGGAATCAAGACGAGAAGAACTGTGGGGCAGTGATGGGATAACTGCAATTTATTTCATAAATGGAACAACAATAGAGGTGGGCTATTACTGTATGATTATCCCCTAGAAACCAAGGAAAGCTGTCTAATTTAGCGTATCGGAATTCTTAAAGATAGCGAAAGTTTCACAGTATTAAAGTATATATTGGCATCTGAACAGGGAACATTGTGGACTATACCCTAAGCAGGTCTCTGGGTAGAACAAAATCTAGTTTTTATCAAAGGTTTCATGGTTTGGAGATTTGACCTGACAGGAGACAGACATGTACCGGACTGCAACAAGAATGACTCATAAGGGAAACAGATTGAATTGCTCTAGAACAAGCAGGGGATAAACCATGAGGAGAGCCTTAAGTAGATCTTGCCAAATATTTAAAGAAGAATTTAATAAAAATCCTTCTAAAAATCTTTCTAAAATAATAATACTAAGAGCATACATTGTTACCATGTAAAATTCATCCTAGGACTGCAACTGAATGTTCCAAACAAAATTAATATCATACATTAATAATGGCATTAATTATATTGCAAAGACAGGAGGAAAATAAATATGATAAAGTCAATGAGAACAGCAAAAGCAATTGACAAAATGCAGCACATTTTAATAATAAAATGAATTCAATAAAGCAAAAAACAAAAGGAAACATCTCCAGCATGCTGACAGATGTTTCAGATGTATAGACCTGCCCCTAACTGACCTTGTATTCACTGACAGAAGCCTCACACCCTTCTCCCTAAGCTCAAGATCAAGACAAGAATACAGGCCTTCATCACTTCAATTAACCTTTTACTGACATTCTAGATGAACCAATTAGGCAGGTGCAAAGTGAATGTTACTCAACCACAAACAAAGAAGCAAAATATATTTTCTTGTAGCATGTTCCATATGTACAAAATAATGTCCACAGAGATAAAAGCTGAAAAAAACTCCACAATGTTGGCCAGTACAATGTTAACTAATTAAAAATCACAACAGCATCCACACCCTCACAGATGCCTGCATAATTCAGTTACATGGCACATAACTGTAATTATTCACACATGTATACACCTGTACATATATGTGTGTAAGGCAAACTAAGTTACTCTTGGGCCTCTGTATTCCCATTTCTTACACTACTTTTCCAAATAGAATTTACCAGTGTGTGGTAATATTTCCTTGTTACAACTTGCCACAGGCTATACCCTCACATTTAGCATTGTAAGTACAAAGATATTTCTCTATTAAACACTAAGCTTCCAGCATTTCTCAAACAAGTAGGCATGGTAAAGCTCAGGAAAACAAGACCTTAGGTCAACCATTTGTCCACCACCCTACCTGGACCCTACTCCACAATACCCTGGTGCACTCTAACCAAGATGTCAAATGCCCCCAGGTTACTGAAAAATGTCTCTCTGCTCAGTCTTGATCACTATATAGATTAATCACCATGAAAAATTCAGGTTTAAGAAAACCTCCAATGTCACTGAATCAATTTCTCTGCTCCAGCAAATATTTCATATCAGGAGCAGGCTCCACCGAGACAAGTTGCGGAAGAAGCTGTGATGCTTTGTAAGGCAAAGTTAGGGATGTGATTTAAGCCATTTTAGTAGGAAGTCCTGGCTTCCTGAGGATTCATCCAATGCCCATCTCTCTTCTGGATCTGTACAGAAACAGAAACAGAACACTAAACACCTGGAAACAAAAGCCTCACTAAACACCTGGAAACAAAAGCCTCACTTATCAGGGCTCTGAAAAGGCAGAGGGACTGCCAAAACTCAAGCCCTGCCTACCTCAGAAGGCCTGCCATGACAGAAACCCACCTGCAAAGCCAGGCAAGCTGCATCTGCGCTTGCTTTACCCAGTAAGCAGTAATGTAAGTAAACCATATCGAAAATGTTTGCTTAATTAATCTATACATATATTCCAAAGTTATTGTAATTAGCTTTGACTTACTGTTCCAAACACCTAAGAAAGTCAACTCATGTAGACAGAATGTTTGTTTTGTGTCATAGTTTAAAACTTTGCATCTACAGTTATGCATATTTATTCTATCTATCTATCTATCTATCTATCTATCTATCTATCTATCTACTATCCATCTATTTGCACTGCTGTGATTGATTGAACCTAAGGCCTTGTGCATGTTAGGCATAAACTCTCCACAACTGCAAATCCATTTCTTTTAGGAAGAGCTCAAAGGAGGGTAAAACTACTCTCCTTCTGTCAGGGAAGTAAAAGAAAAGATCCTTTCTTGGGGTCAATATCCCTCAGGGACCTGAATGCCTCTCATTGGCTCTGCCTCTAAAATGTCCCACCACCTTGTAGTGTCAAGCTGGAGAATGGACCCAAAAGATAAAAGCCTTTGAGTATTGTACCATATCCAAACAACAGCATAAAAACGTGAATATCTTAATTGAGTTACACTATATTTCAACTTTACCATTTATTATAGTTTTGATTCCTACCCACTGTCTAGAACTTCCCAGTGTTGAAATATGTATGAAGTATATGTATATGTATACACACATAGGATTACAGGATCTGGAGCTGAGTGTGCCTCTCATAGCCTCACTGCAATGCTTCAAGATCTGTTTTGCATTCACAAGTGTGGAAATCTTTAATCAACATAGAAGCAGCTTGGCCTGTGTACTACTACCCCAGTTGTGATAGGTTGGAAGTTGAAGATTCTCCCAGTGGACATTTCATGAAGTGTTACTAGCAATAGCAACAGATATGTTCAGATCACGACCATTTTTCTCCTTGACAGCATCTATATACTTTAGGGAAAAAAGGGAACTGTTGAAGTTAAATACATAAATAAATAAATAAATAAATAAATAAATAATAAAATCTGGTTTTCCAAATCTCTGTGATATTTCATTATAAACTTCAAGGAGGATAAAGAAACTGGGCTATCCCAGCCAGAATCATCAGTGATTTGTCAGGGAGTGTAAAATTCACTGCCTCCTTCTAAGATCCAGGACAGAACAGGAGTAAATGAAGCCCTTCAGGAAGCCAGGACATCCTAAGCCACATCACTAACTTTGCCTTACAATGCATTAGGGCTTCTCTAGTAACTTTTCACAATGGAGCCTCTTTCCATTGCTAGCTTCTGCTAGAGCAGGGAGATGGATTCAATAACTGATGGCCATGTATCAATGGTCCCTTGATACAGCAAATAGCACACAGAGTGGCTTTTGATATTTGGCAAAAGAGAACAAGTTGGAAAACTTTGAGATCATATGAAAGTCGTACAACATGCTAAAAAAAAAATAGCATGCATGGTATAAACAGGCAATCAGTGCCTGTTGTCAACATTAGCCCCTGATTCCCAGCACCACCTCCAGTGATCGGGCGCTCCCCTCCCCTCCCCCCACCTATCTCTTATTATATTTTTAAATTAACATTACAGTGTTTCAAGTTAACTGAAACTTCCATCCACCATATATGTTGTCTCACTCACCATCACCCTATCAAAGGTCATAGGCCATAAAAGAAGAATAATCACTGATGAATGAATTAGCCGTTCATACATGGAAATGGACACTGCAGAATGTTCATGAAAATGGACACTGGACAGTGTCCTCAATAAGAAACAATGCCTATGTGGAGGCAGGAGGCAGTTTGAAACCAGTTTTCAATGTTTTCCAATAAAGTTTGGCCATAAGCAAACCAATTTTAATGCATACATTTTGAAAATACAGTTGCACTTCAAGATACAACTCTTACAAAAATTGTCCCACACATTTATAGGAGATCTGATCAATTGAGTCTAAGGGGCGGATCTATTACATTATGTGTAAAATGATATATTAGCTTTAGAAGCAAATGGGCCTTGAAATTATTTAATGAAAGCACATTTACTAAGAACAAGCTTCGAAGCAGAGAGGGGCCATCGCTCCAGTGCCCTGACCCATCAGCCCAGGGACAACACAGGCTGATCATCCAAACCAGCCTCAAAGGGACTCTCTCCTAATCTGTGTCCCTCTCTCCTTGAAAACAGCACGTGCTGAGGAGATAAGCTTGAAATAGTTCTTATAAATTTCTGCCAAACAAACAAATGACACCCCCCCCAAAAAAAAAAAACAAACCACCCAACCACTTCTATGAATTGCAAAGATTAAAAACCTTTCAAATATAAAAGTTACAGAGCCAGGAAGAGGCTCCAAGTGCTATGAAATCAAACAGACTATTTAGAAACACCATCACTGAGGCAAGAAAGAATTACGGTTTCTG
This sequence comes from Apodemus sylvaticus, assembly GCF_947179515.1. NCBI lineage: Eukaryota > Metazoa > Chordata > Mammalia > Rodentia > Muridae > Apodemus > Apodemus sylvaticus. The sequence goes on along the minus strand of NC_067472.1, from coordinate 155,600,028 downwards.
ACACATTTTGCAGGAAGCCAAGGACACAGTTCTCTAAAGCAGATACCTCTCCTCACCAGGCTGTGCTTTCTACAAGGGATGGCATCAGTAGCCACTTATGCAGTAAATAAAAACTCTCATTCTCTCTGACTCAGATTCCTTGTCTACCCTAAGCTCCAGTGTGTTAGCTAGCTACAGGTCCCCAGCTTACACTTTGTACTTTTCCTTCACATTGTTTACGTTTCAGTGTTACAGTGGTGCATAAGCAGAGCCCTAGTAGCATTCAGTAGGAGCTGATCTTGGAAGTTTGAACATCAGTCTTTTCCCTAGCCAGTGATATGTAGCCCAATAATCTCTCCAGATGTTGGGCAGTGCCTGTGAGCTGAGGCTACCAGTCAGCTAAGGCAACTCAAGGAGAATCAAGCAACACTCTGTGAGCTGGGTTATTAAACTATGACTTTCAGTGGGGCTACATGTATTAAGTACATTTTCGGATTACAGGATCTCTGATTTATAAAATGTTTGTCAGGACAAAACGACATTGGTATCCAAGGAGTGTCTGCAGTTAGTTCCCATGAGTTAAAACTGACAATAAGCCATTGTGTACAAACTATTTCTTGGGCAAACCATATGCTTTGCTGTCTCTTAGACTACCCAACCCTGTGGCATCCCAACTCATATGGCCTGAGTGCCATGTTTTCTCAATGTTCTTTTCTTACTCACTACAAAAGTTTCTTCTATTCAAAGCCAAGGCAAACTCCTCTGTATGACAGCCTTAACTCAAGCAGGATGAGAATGCAACAGATTCATTTGGGAGAACTATTGGCACATCCTTCCAGGGGCAGTGAAGACACAGGCATTAAGAATTTCCTCAATACAATGCAGTTTTTAACACTATTGCTTAAAGTCAGAGATACTGATTCCCCCAGAATTTCTTTTGTTGTTAAGAATAGTTTTAGCTATCCTGGGTTTCTTTGCTATTCCAGATGAATTTGAGAATTGCTCTTTCTAACTCTATAAAGAACTGAATTGGGATTTTGATGGGTATTGCGTTGAATCTGTAGTTTGCTTTTGGCAAGATGGCCATTTTAACTATATTAATCCGGCCAATCCATGAGCATGGCAGATTTTTCCATTTTCTGAGGTCTTCTTCCAGTTCCTTCTTCAGAGACTTGAAGTTCTTGTCATACAATATAGGGCAATACCAGAACAGGGAAGTGGGAAGGGGGTGGATGGAGGAACAGGGGGAGGGTAGAGGGCTTATGGGACTCTCGGGGACTGGGGAGCCAGAAAAGGAGAAATCATTTGAAATGTAAATAAAAAATATATCGAATTAAAAAAATGAAAAAAAATAATTTCCTCCTGTGTAGACAGTGAGAAATGTTCTTGAGAACCTAAGACAACGAATGCCAACAATGATCTACGGATGACTGACAGCTGTGGGAGTTCCAGGACAAGATGACTAATCCACAGAGGTGCAGCGCACAACAGCATTTGACAGTGGACCTAGCAAAGTTCAGCAGGTGCTCTTTGGTCGGGTTTCCAGGAGGAAGAGAGACTGTAAGCTGCATGGATGAGCTAAGATGAACTGGGGAGAAAAAGCTGTGTTAGTGCTGTGGCTCAGAGTTCTGGTGATGGGAAAGGGCCAGAAATCACGTCTCTCCACTGCGCCTTTACCTCAGACCCAAAACTAGAGGTCTGTCTCCTCTGCAAACCACTGCTATGGACAGCCAGTGTGTAGGTTGTTGATAAACCCTGCTCTAGATGAAATAAAATGGAATGCCCTGAAATGTAAAACTCTTAGGTTGCCAATAAGATCCTGGGGTGATTTGAATGAGAGTAGTCCCCATAGGTTCCTAAGTTTAAAATGCTTGGTCACAGCTGATGGAACTGTTTGGAAAGGATTAGGAGGTGTGGCTCTGTTGGAAGACCTGTGTCACTACGGGCTTTGAGTTTTCACCCTTCTGTCATCCCCAGAGCTCTCTGCCAAGTGCTTAAAGATCAAGATATGAGCTCTCAGCTGTTCCTGCTGCCAAGCCTTCCCCTTGCCATAACAGACTTCAACCTTCTAGAACCACTATAACACCCAGTTATAGTGCTTTCTCTTATAAATTGTCTAGGTCGTGGTGTTTTATCACAGCAATAGAAAAACAGTTAATTTGGGTTTGCATGTGGAAAATAACATAACTTAGAACTTCATTTCCTGAACAATACTGTTAAAAATAAGCATACAAGTACCTTCACATTACAGGGTATATACCCAGAATAAAAATTAATTTCATGTCTAGACTTGGAACTCATAATACAGTTCATTTTCGAGATATGGAAATATTCTAAAATCCAAAGTAATCCAAGTCCCAAAACACTTCTGTTCCTAAGCAGTTTGAGTATGAGATATTCAACCTGTAAATGGATTGTGATTATCCAGGTGTGGAAAAAGCTGTCTACTTATCTCTATTCCATAGGGAAAAATGTGATTAATAAAACTAAGCACAATGCATGTAATAGGTGGAGTTGGCTTTACTGCTGCTCTTGAACCTGGAAAGCACCACACTTCACATAGCACTGCAGCATGCAGCACTGCAGATGGGGTTGCACAGCTTTGAGATGTCATCTGAGAAAAAACTATTTGCAGACCTTGACATCCTTTTGAGTGCATACTTGTTAGTCTTCACGTCTACCTTAGGTACTTGAAAGTAAGGAGCATTTCTCAAAAGGCTATCAATGGCCCTAGGTTTTGATAATTGTAACATGGCCATCCAGGAGTTCAGATGGGTGTTCCTGTGATTTGCAGGTTCCCTTATGTCAGAGCAAAGTGGCCACAGCTTCCTAACAGTGAGGATGGTTGCCTGAAAGTACTAATTAAAAACTCTTTTATGTTTTTCTTGCTTAGTTTATATTACACTGACAAGTCCAGATTAAGTTACCATCAGATGTACAAAGTTCAGGCCTGTTCACTCTTTTCCTGATTCTATATAAAACTAAAAACATTATAAAACCTGGATTCCACATCTCTTGCACTTGCTGCTAAGATGCTAATGCAGGGATCTCAGAGGCTTTATAAAACACTACAACAGAAACAACATAACTGAATGACAAGACAGCATTCTCCCCAGGAGCTCACCCATCCCCCATTGCTGGTACTTCCTGTCCCTCTCTCAGCCCAGGTTCACTGTAGCTCTTTTGGTAGGGAACTTTAAAAAGTGATCTTAGGGCTTTTCATTTTGTTTTATTTTCAGTCAGTCACCAAACCCACAAATTATAACTAATCTCTGCATACAATAAGAACGCTATAAATAAATAGTTTTAACAGTTCAGAATTTTTAGAATGACTAAATATATTGATTGGGAAATGCATTACCCCATCATACACAAAATACATGACGTTGGCTAAACATTTTTAATGAAAATTTGCCACAAAGAAGGAACCCTTAAAACCTGTGCAAGTATCGTTTTAGAAAATAAAAGTCTGCTAGGTCTATGCACAAGAGTGGTTGGCTGGGTCATACAGCAGGAGTGGTGTGATGGGTTGCATATGCTTATCCCAGGGAGTGGCACTATTAAAAGGTGTGGCCTTGTTGGAGGAAGTATGTCACTGTGGGAGTGGGTTTGGAGATCTTCCTCCTTGCTGCCTGAGGATGTCCAGTCTATTCCTGGCTTCCTTCAGATAAAGATGTAGAACCCTCAGCTCCTCCTGCACCATGCCTGCCTGGATGCTGCCATGCTCCCACCCTGATGATAATGGACTGAACCTCTGAACCTGTAAGCCAGCCCCAATTAAATGTTGTCATTTATAAGACTTGCCTTGGTCATGATGTCTGTTCACAGCAGTAAAACCCTAGCTAAACTAAGACAAGTGGCATGGTTGGGCCTTTGCTCAAGACTGAGGTGGCTGGGTCACATGGTCCTTCTACTTTCAAGTTTTTGAGAAACTTTCACACTGATTCCAAAACTCTACCTGCTATCCTCTCGTTGGTAGTGATTGATGCCCCTGGCTCTATATTCCCCTACCATCTGGAGTCCTCTGTTTTCATATATGGAAGGTGTCTGAATGTCTATGTATGGTATATAAGCTAAATAAAATTTCCTTTTTTAGCCTTTCCACAGACATAACATTTTATGTCCACAACTCAGTGACCATTGATTAGGCTGGATTGTGAATTGCCTAGAACAAACTTCTTCCGTTGTGGTGTGGGCAAACAGCTTCAAATAAATTTCCAAATGATATAGAGAGCCTGTCCATCATGATTCTCCTTAATAAGACTGTGATCTGAAATTGTGTATGCGAATTTCTACTTTATTACTTGTGAAGTTTGATTCTGAATGCTGATACAAGAAAGGCTATGCATGCTCAGAGCTTGGTTCTCTCTTCTACAATGTCATATCCTCTCACTGAAACCAGTATGGCACCTTCAACTTGGTGAATTCAATAGGTTTTTAAGTCAGAGGTCATATGTGTCATTGTGAAGAGGGTATTCTGTCACTGGAAGGAGGACCTATATAAGGGTTACCACAGCCAAAGTGAAACTCAGGGAAAACCCAAAATCAGAAAGTCAGATGGGGCTGTACTTGAGGACAGCTAAGTTTGCCATTTTTGCTATAGATGGGCAATCTGCCATGCCTACCTGCTAAACCTCTCTATGATGTGTCTAGTTAAGACACTATAATGAGGAACGAACTCACGCTAACATCTCATGTTTTGCTGAGATTTAAAACACAGTCCAATGATATACTCTCTTAATAGTCCCTGTAGGACCCACCATACTAGCAAACTCACATGAAAAATCAGATGAGTATCCAGGAAGCAAATCCATGACCATTTGAAACAAGTCCCCCTCCCTGTAAGTAGGAAGTAATGCCAGGATTCAGTTCCAAGGTGGTAGATGCTCTCTGAGGAGTGGGAGCTCAGTCCTGCCCTGCCACTCTACCTTGTTTTTCTTGCCACAGATGTTACTGGATATGCCCTTGGTCATTGAATGTACTTGATCTTTTAATCTAGAAACAATAAATAAGTGACTATTAACTTAAAACAATATTGGTTTTGTTATCTAAGTTACTAAGGATCAAATTCAAAATCTTCTACATGCCAGGAATGCTCTCTACAGTTAAGGAATACCCTCAGTGCCCCAATGAATGTTCAGTGAAATTCCAATAATTAAAGAAATCAACCGTGTTCACAGAATTTATAATTCATCTGCTTCCCAATCCAAAGCAACTTGATAAAGTAGAAAAGCTGTCAACCAGAATTCACACGCTGACTGAATCATTGTATGACTTTCATCCTCATAGACTAGCCTTTGGTTTTCTAGTTTGCAAACAAGTTATAGGAGACTGAAACTGTGTCTATAAATGTTCACTGTGTCCAACAGTTAGTAGGATTAAATATTGATCATTTATTACTGTTCATCTTGGAGGGAACCTTTTGGCTACAGTCTCTCCTATAGAGCTGGAAGGAACTGCAACCCATAAGCCTGTCTCCCAGTGGACTTCCCATTCTCTACGGTCTCATATATATCTGCCCCAAGTGATCTCTCAGGCATTTCAAGGAGGCTGCAAAAGTTCTGAGAAATTCCTCGGCTTCTTTCCACCCAAGTTTTGCTAGAATAAGCAGTAACTTTTTCTTTAGCTGCCCTTGGCATCTTTCAACTTCAAAAACGCCATTGTTTTGAACGAACAAAGAAAATGTGGACCATACACACAATGAAATATTATTCTGCATGCAAAGAATGGAATACCATCATTTAGGTCAAAATGGGTACTACTAGTCAACTTTATAGACAACCAGTCATGGAGAGGCAAATATTGTATGACCCCAGAGTCAAGTTGACTCTCAAGAGGCAGAATGGAACAGACACTACCAAAGGCTGGGAAGAGGGGAAGGAAATGAGAGAGGTTGTCCTATGGGTACCAAAATAGTACAACAGCTAGCTAGAATAAGTACTGGTGTAGCATAATATGGTATGTGGGGGGGCTCTCAAAAATTCATAACCCAGCTTAGAAAGGAACTGGGAACACCCACACTGAAAATTTTTCAATAAGAAGAAATGTAAGGCCATGGAGGTGACTTCTGCTGCTTTATGAAATGTTTGCTGTTCAGCCAGAAGTACCGGAGCTTATCTTAGCGTCCAGGTAAAATGCAGGGTATAGTGGTATATGCTTTTTATCCTGTAATGGGATGTGGAAGCATTCAGATTCTTAGAGCTCACTGGCCAGATTAAAAAAAAGTAGAATTGGCAATCTCCAGAACTCTAGGAAACTCTCTTTAAAAAACTCAGTGGCCAGTTCCTAAGAAACAACACCCAGATTAATCTTTGTCATTCACACATATATACCTATATGGACATGTATATATGTACGCACATCTAATTATTTTGTTTGTTTGTTTGTTTGTTTTGTTGTTGTTTTTTTGAGACAGGGTTTCTCTGTGTAGCCCTGGCTGTTCTGGAATTCACTCTGTAGACCTGGCTGGCCTTGAACTCAGAAATTTACCTGCCTCTGCCTCCCAAGTGCTGGGATTAAAGGCGTTTGCCACCACAGTCCAGCACACATCTAATTCTTAATATACAAAGAAATGATCAATACTTTCAAAAATAGTAATAGTATTAACCTGACTTAATCTCTACATGTTTCATAGCATGAATTATAACAGTTTTTTTTTTTTAAAATAAATACGGTGTTTTTGAGTGTTCAGATACTGGGAAGAGACACCATGTCCAAGGCAACTCTCATAAAAGAAAGCATCTAACTGAGGGATTGCTTACAGTTTTAAAGGGTTACTCTGTGATCATCATGATGGAAAGCAGACAGACATGTCACTGGAGCAGTAGCTGACAGCTCTACATCTTTATCCAGAGACAGGGAGAGACACTGGGCCCATCACAGGGTCTGAGACTCTAAAGTCCACTGCCAGAAACACACTTCCTCAGAAAAGACCACACATGTTAATTCTTCCAAAATGGTTCCACTAACTAGAGACCAAGCATTCAAACATATTCTCATTCAAACCACCACAGATGGTGAAATAAAAAATAAGGAAAATTTTCCATGTGTGTCGGTGCACTCAGGGAAGCTGAGGCAGAAGGATTGTGAGTTTGAAGCCAGTCTAACAGACATGGAAAGCTACAGACCAGCCTGCCTAATGCAGGCACACACTGTGCAACATTAAACAAACAAAATGAACAAATTTTAAAGGTGAAAATACACATTAAAACAATGCTGCCAGTGCTCCTGAGTCCCTGGGGGCACATTCTCTAACACACAGGGCTGCCTGTAATTTAGCATCCCTTGGGAAAACTGTATGGAAGATGCTTCTGTTCTAGGAAGATCACTGTCTTCAAAAGGAAGAGAATCCTTTGAAACACAGATTCACTCTCTGGAATCTTGTATCTCTCAGATCCAGAGAGTATCCTTAGCCTAAAGTTAAGTCCTCTAAAGCCAACCTTCAAACGTGGCCAGTGAGCCAGCAATTATTTTCTGAGGCTTCTTCCAGGAAAAAGACCAAGAGAGAGTAACCCAAGAGACAAAAATGTTTTTCTTTTTTCTTTCCTTTTTTTTTTTGTTTTTTGTTTTCTGGTTTTTTGAAACAGGGTTTCTCTGTATAGCCCTGTTTCTCTGTATAGCCCTAGCTGTCCTGGAACTCACTCTATAGATCAGGCTGGCCTCGAACTCAGAAATCTGCCTGCCTCTACCTTCCAAGTGCTGGGATTAAAGGCATGCACCACCTCTGCCTGGCCCAAGAGTGCCTGTCATTACTTTATCCATCAACACTGCCTGGGCCATCAAGGTCCTCTGGATGCTGTGGTGAGGCTGACAGGAGCGAGACCTTAGACTGCTTAGAGATGGGTTACAGGATGTGTGTTCAATTTCACTTGCTTTACACATCAGGTTTCTTTTTTATAATCTATGAACAGCAACTCATGAGGCAGATTTTACTACTGAGAAAGTCAGTTTTCTGGAAAAGACCCCCAGAGCTCTTTCCTGAAGGAGCTCCACTGCCCCTCTGCCCCCTCTACCTACCCCATAGTGATCCGGGGAACTCAACAAGATCAAAATCAACTGTGTTGGGAACCCTTGTGTATTTGTAGCCTGCACTGCCCACCTCTCATCTTCTGAACTCATGGCATCGCATCTGTAGAAAATCTGTAGGCACTTTTGTCTCTCACCTGTCTCTCTGCTCCCTGTCTCACTCTGTCTCTTCCCGCTTGGCTCTCTGTCGCACTCCTGTCACTTTGATGCCCCACTTGACTCCCTTCCTCTCCTCGATCCCAGCTCTCCACACGCCTGTCTCTCTGAGCCCGTTTCATATCCCTGACCCTCTGCATCTCAACTTAATATGCCATCTCTCCGCACCTGCCCTTCCCCTTATATTCTGCATCTGAATCCCAAAGTGTCATTCTGATTCCAAAGTACTTCAACTTCACACAAAAATGTTTCTAGTTTTTCATGCTACAAGGGCAAGCTTGGCAGCACATCACTAGGAACCACCCTCACCACTTCCCGAAGGGCTCATTCTCTTTGGATTATGTGTATGAGTGAATATATAGGTACAAGTGTTTATGTGTACATTTAGTATTCTTATGCATTTATCTATGTATGCTTGAGAAGGCCAGAGGCCCAGCAGGTATGCCATTCCTCAAGATTCTAATACTTTGTTCAATAGATATTTTTACTTTCATTTTTAATTTATGTATATGTGTGTGTGCCTTCATGAGATTATGTGTACCACATACAGACAGGAATCCATGTAGTACAGAGTTGCAGGCCACTGTAAGCTGCCTGATGGTGCTGCTGCTGAGTACCCTGCAGGAGCTCTAAGTGCTACTAACTACCGAGCCATTTCTCCAGCCTTGTTTGTTTGTTTTATTGGTTGGTTGGCTGGTTGGTTTTGAGACTAAGTTTCCCATTGACCTGGAATTCACCTATTAGGCTGTGCTGGCTGGCCAGGGATCTCCTCAGCTGTCTTCCCTCATGGATAGTCCAAGTCCAAGCAACAGCACTGAGTATTTTGTTGTGTTTAGTGTCTATAACAAGGATCAATCTGATCATCTTTCCACAGCAAGCACTATGCCACCTGAACTCTCCAGAGCCCCCATTACGGGACCCACTTCTTACCTCTGGTCCTTTTGAGGATTCTGCCTTAACACTTTTTAGCAAAGAAAGTCCATTCCTTGGACCTCCAGAGTGGTCTCCAGCTGAGAGATGACACCAGGGTCACATAAGGAGCCCAGGCAACCACGTGTCTAATCAGAATACAGTTTTTCTCACTTTTACCCAGTTTCCTTATGACACTCTGGAAGCTGGCAGAGCTTCAGGGCACAGAGGACAGAGAGTGTTCATTTTCCTGCTGGCTGCCTCTTCCCCACAAAGGTCAGCACAGGAAGCAATCAATTAAGCCATATGTGGCTCTTACAAATTAGTCCCCATTTGTCTTGGCATTTCTAAAGATAATGCGTCTCAGAATAGAATAGAACATCACATAAAGAGGGAGGAAGGCCGAGAGAGAGAGAGAGAGAGAGAGAGAGAGAGAGAGAGAGAGAGAGAGAGAGAGAGAGGGGGGGGGGGGGAGGGAGAGGGAGGGAGAGGGAAAGGGAGAGAGAGAGGGGGGGAGGGAGAGGGAGAGGGAGAGGGAGAGGGAGAGGGAGAGGGAGAGGGAGAGGGAGAGAGAGAGAGAGAGAGAGAGAGAGAGAGAGAGAGAGAGAGAGAGAGAGATTGCTATGCAAAATGAGGTATGCAGGAAAGGTCTTAAGAAGTCTGCATGATTCCCTAAATCCCTGGATGCTTGGACAGATTTAGTCCTATTTGTCATCAGAAGAAAGCCTCAAGTCACAGACACTGAGCCAACTAGAGTCACTCATCACCACCATATATCTCAAAAACAGCTGCCAAGCAGTGATGCCAAAAGCAGAGGAGCTTGCAGGATTTGGGGCCCTGAAATGCCACTCGGTAACCAACCTGGTCCCTACTTGCAGATCTACCCATTTCTGGGACCCAATGGTAGATGTGTTCTGGGACACTGGAAAGGAAGGCAACCTAGGCAGATGTGAGACTTCCCCAGAAATGTAAACTTTATGGACCCAAACACAGGCTAAGAGCTTCCTAGAAGTCTGGACAGGTCACTGCAATGCTCTCAGAGCAAAGATCTACTCACAAGTGAGAAACTTATGTTGCTTTTCTCACTATCACGCATGCATGCACACACACACACACACACACACACACACACACACACAGCTCAAGCTCAGTAAGTTAAAATGTCCATCTTTATGTTTGCCATCATAGGGTTTGGGGCTCAGAAGGTACCCAGGTGAACCTCAAAATGGCATCTCATTTTTAAAAATCTTTTCATAAGCACATTAGCACCCAAGTTTCCAGGGATCTGTGACTACAGGAAGATACTAGCTTCTCAGATCACTGTGTGGGAAGGTCTACACGGCCTTCTGTTCTGACGTCCTGTGAGTGAATACAAGCAAAGTCATGGATGCTCTTGCTGCAACCACGAAGATAAAGGCTGCAGGAGGGGGACAGGGCTAAAGTCCAAGAGACTCAAGACTGCAAAGAGTTCCTCACAGACAGAAATAACCACAGCACATAGGGTAAGACCACATGACAACTGCATGCTGGGCAAACCCCCCAGAGCACTTCTGCTCTGTGACCTCACTTTCTTCCTGGAGGCTGAACAGATGGGAAGACAGACACATGCACATCTGGGTCAGTGTCAAGACCTTCATAATGTGGTGAGTCTCTGGCACCTGCTACCCTCTGCTAGGGATATTTTCTTCAAGCACAAATGTCCTTTCTCACAGAATGCCAACCTGCCAAGGCACAGCAAGTCTAGCTTTCTCAAAAGTAGAGCTCAGGAAGGTGTTGCTAAGCACAGGAAAGTTTTTCTGTTAAGTAACCTTCACATAATCAGAAGCGTAATTAATAGGCTCATTAATCCATATAAATGGAAAGCAATGAGCATAATACAAGCAACATTTTTTATTTCATTAAATTTATTTATTTTATTTGTAAGTATGTGTCTTAGTTAGGGTTTTACTCCTGTGAACAGACACCATGACCAAGGCAACTCTTATAAGGACAACATTTTATTAGGCCTGGCTTACACATTCAGAGGTTCAGTTCATTATCAAGGTGGGAACATGGCACCATCTAGGCAGGTGTGGTGCAGGAGGAGCTAAGGGTTCTACATCTTCTGAAAACTGCTAAGAAAAGACTGACTTCCAAGAGGCTAGGACTAGGGTATTAAAGTCCACACCCACAATGTCACACCTACGCCAACAAGGTCATGTCTCCTAATAGTGCCACTCCCTGGGCAGATTAGATTCAAACCATACATTCCACTCCCTGACCCCTGTAGGCTTGTCTAAACATATGAGTTTATAGGGATCATACCTAAACATACCATAATACAAAATACATTTAATTCAACTTCTAAAGTCCCCATAGTCTATAACAGTCTCAATAATATTAAAAGTCTTTGTAATTTTATGAGGTCCCATTTGTCAATTCTTTCTCTTAGAGCATACGCTATTGGTGTTCTGTTCAGAAACTTTCTCCCTGTACCGATGTCCTCAAGGGTCTTCCCCAGTTTCTTTTCTATTAGTTTCAGAGTATCTGGCTTTCTGTGAAGGTCCTTGATCCATTTGGATTTGAGCTTAGTACAAGGAGACAAGGATGGATCAATTCACATTCTTCTGCATGCTGACCTCCAGTTGAACCAGCACCATTTGTTGAAAAGGCTATCTTTTTTCCATTGGATGTTTTCAGCCCCTTTGTCGAGGATCAAGTGGCCATAGGTGTGTGGGTTCATTTCTGGATCTTCAATCCTGTTCCATTGATCCTCCTGCCTGTCACTGTACCAATACCATGAAGTTTTTAACACTATTGCTCTGTAGTATTGCTTGAGGTCAGGGATACTGATTCCCCCAGATTTTTCTGTAAGGCAAAGGACACCATCAAGAGGACAAATCGGCAACCAACAAATTGGGAAAAGATTTTCACCAATCCTACATCAGATAGAGGGCTAATATCCAATATATATAAAGAACTCAAGAAGTTAGACTCCAGAAAACCGAACAACCCTATTAAAAAATGGGGTACAGAGTTAAACAAAGAATTCTCACCTGAAGAACTTCGGATGGCGGAGAAGCATCTTAAAAAATGCTCAACTTCATTAGTCATTAGGGAAATGCAAATCAAAACAACCCTGAGATTTCATCTTACACCAGTCAGAATGGCTAAGATTAAAAATTCAGGAGACAGCAGGTGTTGGAGAGGATGTGGAGAAAGAGGAACACTTCTCCACTGCTGGTGGGGTTGCAAATTGGTACAACCACTCTGGAAATCAGTCTGGCGGTTCCTCAGAAAACTGGGCACCTCACTTCCAGAAGATCCTGCTATACCACTCCTGGGCATATACCCAGAGGATTTCCCACCATGTAATAAGGATACATGCTCTACTATGTTCATAGCAGCCCTATTTATAATTGCCAGATGCTGGAAAGAACCCAGGTATCCCTCAACAGAAGAGTGGATGCAAAAAATGTGGTATATCTACACAATGGAGTATTCAGCCATTAGAAACAATGAATTGATGAAATTCTTAGGCAAATGGATGGAGCTAGAGAACATCATACTAAGTGAGGTAACCCAGGCTCAAAAGGTGAATCATGGTATGCACTCAATAATAAGTGGATATTAACCTAGAAAACTGGAATACCCAAAACATAATCCACACATCAAATGAGGTACAAGAAGAAAGGAGAAGTGGCCCCTGGTTCTGGAAAGACTCAGTGAAGCAGTATTCGGCAAAACCAGAACGGGGAAGTGGGAAGGGGTGGGTGGGAGGACAGGGGAAGAGAAGGGGGCTTACAGGACTTTCGGGGAGTGGGGGGCTAGAAAAGGGGAAATCATTTGAAATGTAAATAAATTATATCGAATAAAAAAATTAAAAAAAATAATATTAAAAGTCCAAACTCAAAGTCTCTTCTGAGATTCATCTAATAACTTAACTGTAATTCCCAAAGCAAGACAGTAAACCAACTGGGCAAATTCCAAACTCTGCATCTCTATGGCTAATTCCAAAGCGGTCTTCAGACCTCCAACTCCTTTTTCATTTTTGTTCACTGCAACAAACTTCTTTCTCCTGGGCTGGTTCCACTCCCTATTATTAGCTTTCCTCAGCAGATAGATCATGGCTCTGGCATCTCAAACATCTTGGGGTCTCTAAGGCAACTTCAATATTACAGCTTCTTGCTTCAATGTCTGGGATCTACACATGATCCTCCAAAGGACTGGTGTCACTTCTTCAGCTCTGTCCTCTGTAGCACTCTAAGCTCAGGTTGATCCACTCCATTGCTGCTGCTGTTCTTGGTGATCATCCCATGGTACTTGCATCTCCAATACTCTGGGATCTTCTGCTGCAACTAGGCTTCGCCAATAGCCTCTCATAAGCTCTCTTCATAGTGTCAAGTCTCAGATCATTTGCATGATCCCTTTAGTCCTGGGCTGTAACTGAGGCTGTACCTTCACCAATTGCCTTCCATGGCCTCTCACAGTGACAAGCCTCAGCTGTGATTCATGACCTGTTCATGCCTTCAAAACCAGTACCACCTGGGTAATTCTTACACATTACCAAATACAGCTGTAGTACAAGGTACAACCTTGGCTATCTCTGGAACACAGCTTGTTTGTTCTCTCAGAAAATATTTCCCAGAATATTTCACCTCAGTGATGCTGGTCTCTTTTTAATCACCACTAATTTCTTAGCTCCCCACTAATCAGCATCAATTGTCCCAGCAGTCTCCTTCTCTTCTTGACTGTGAAGCCAGAGACACAGGCGGAAGCTGATGAGTTACTCTGCTTGCAGGAGCAGGAACATGGCCCTTATATTACATATTCTATTGCATTATCACTAGCTTCCTCTTTTCCAACTCCTTCACTTCCTAAGCTTGACTGTCTTAGATCTTGCTCTGCAGATTGATCTTGAACTCTGAGATCTGCATGCCTGTTTCCTGAGATTAAAGGTGTGTACTACCATGTCTGGATTTAAGCTTTTCTTTTTTTTATGATTTATACTAATTTTCTATTCGATATATTTAAGCTTTTCTTCACATAGAACTTGCTCTGTCTGAGGCTGGCCTTGAACGCAGAGATCTGCTTGGCTTTACTTCCTGGGATTAAATGTGTATACCATCATGCCTGGATCTAAATTTAGCTGGATATAATCTTGCCCCAAAGTCCCACTCCCTTAATCTGTTATCTCTTGGAACAAGGGATTTAGCTCCATTTCACTTCCTGGTACCACTTTAATACATGAACCGAACCTTATATTTTATATTTTTCCTTTCTCAGCTTGCTACACTTGTTTTATGAGACTTAACCAGAGAACAAAGTCTGTGAGGGATGTTTCTGTGACTTCCTTTGTCAATGAGATTAATCTGAGTCTCTTCACTTTAGCCTCAGGAAGACTCTTCAGGCAAGGGCAAAAAGTAGCCACATTCTTCACCAAAATATCACTAAAACAGTTTAAAGGCCACATATTGAACTCCACTGAAAGCTCTTGGGCCAGGTCTCCAAAATTCAAATCACTCTCAGTAACAAAGTCTTCCATATTCCTACTAGGATAACCCATTAAGCCCTATTTAAAGCATTCTACTGCTTTCCAAATCCGAAGTCTCCAAATCCACATTCTTCCAAATAAAACCATGGTCAGGCCTATCACAGCAATAACCCAGACCCTGGTATCACCTTTTGTCTTAGTTAGGTTTTTTACTTAGTTAGGGTCTGTAAATAGACACCATGACCAAGGCAACTTTTATAAGGACATTTAATTGGGCCTGGCTTATATGTTCAGAGGTTCAGTCCATTAACAAGGTGGGAACATGGCGATATCTAGGCAGCATGGTGCAGGAGCTGAGAATTCTACATCTTTATCTGAAGGCTGCTAGCAGAATACTGATTTCCAAGCAGCTAGGACTAGGGTATTAAAGTCCACACACACCCAGAGTAACACACATACTCCAACAAGGCCATACATCCTAATAGTGCCACTCTTTGGGCCAAGCATATACAAACCGTCACAGTATGTATATATGTACACCCATGTATGCACACTACAGAATTAACTTGCAAAAGTTAGTTCTCACCTTCTGTCATGTAAGTTACAAGAATCAAACTCAGATCATGAGGCTTGGCTGCAAGAACCTTTCATCAAAGAAGCCATCTCACTGGCATGTAAAATTTTTAAGTGAATATCTGAGGCTCACTGCATGGTTCTAGCAAAAAATATTCTTCATTATCTTTGAATGTAAGATGGAACATTTGATTATGACTTCTACCTAAGGGCTACTAAGCATAGTGAATGTTCCTAGACACCCAAGTACAACAGCTTGTCCAGGGGTCTTAGGAGAACTTCCCTATCTTACTTAGTCTACACATGACATGCAAACATATTCACACAAACACTATCAATGTATCTCTCTCTCTCTCTCTCTCTCTCTCTCTCTCACACACACACACACACACACACACACACACACACACTATGTATATGAAATGTGCAGCCCTGCCATTCTAGATACTGGTCTGTCTGAGCCCTGTTCCTCTATACAAATGAGGTCTGAGATCTGCCTCCAAGCAGCAGATAGTGTTCTTGATTATATAATCAAGAAACAGATTTCTTTTGTTTGAGCCAATGCATGCCTTGGGATCTGTGTATTCCAGCAATGAGTAATTCCTAATTAAAATCAGCCACAAAGGTTAATACTGGTAAAATGAAATGTCATCTGACAGCAGTACTTAGGACTATTTGGAGTGCCCCGCAGAGGTCTTGGTTAAGATGAATGTCAGAGTGGCTAGGGATGAGTTCCCACGAATAAGAAAGGTACAACACGGTTGTACTAAAGATTGTCAGGGTCATAGTATTACAAAGTAGATTGGGTTCACCTAAGGAAAAAAAATTCACTTTTGAAATGGACAAGAACTAGTGTGTCTCTGTTCAGGTAGGAATTTTCAGATTATGAAAAGACATAAATGTTTTAGCATTGGGGATCGAGACCAGTAATGTAAGGGCTGTACCACAAATGACAGGAGTGGAGACAGGGCCGTTTGTCTTGATGGGTCCTAGAGAAGTAGGCTATTAGATTCACAATGTTGTGCTCACTAAGTCCCAGCATTATGATGGCTGTAACACAGTCCTGATACGATGGAATAAAACAAGGTTTATCCACATCCCAAAGCTGGCAATTGCACAGGAAAGTTTTGATTTGTAGGGATTCTAAAGTCTGAGCAGAAATATGGGGGTATCAAAATGGCTTTTCCTTAATCACACAACTGTGAAAAAATGATAATCATCAATTCAGTAGATAATTTATCTCAAAATTCAATGAAATATTCAGCTCTAAGACATGCTTTAAGAAAGTAATATATCACACAGACAGTCAGCATCTGTATCTGATATATATTTTTATTTATAACAGCTCTAGAAAATGGGACCTCAGCATAACCACAGAGATTTGAGCTTACTCTAACCATCAAATCCTGGTGGAGAAAGAAGTTGCAGTGGTGTTTAGTGTATGTGTCCTGGCTTCCCATAGTGCTCAACGTGGACATAGTATAGAAGTATGGACATACTTGGCCGTATCAGGGCCATATCAGGGCCAGGAAACAGACTTCGTTAAATGGGTATGCTCAAGGTCCCCGCATCACTGGGGAATTTACTAAAAGACTGTGAAGCAGAACAGAGTTATGAGTCAGTCAAGAGCATCAACTGGACAAAAAGAGACAAGGAGAGGATGGGAGTGGCTGGAAGATAGAACTGTCCCTTTTCCTATGCTCTCTGTATAACACAATTCTACAAAACATCCACAATGACTGGCAATTTTGGTCCCAGAGAGCCAAAACAAGGAACTAGGGGTAGTGACATAAACATGGGGGAGAGCAATTCATTCTGAAATATCTGCTCTCATGGTTGCCTAGGATACAAGGGAACCCAGATTTTGAAACAGAGTGTACTGTGAATGAATGATTAGTCTCTTGTACATTAGTCAGAGGAAGAGTCACAGAGTAGCACTAAGCCAGGCCTCCCCACCCATGCTGCAGAAGACCAAAACAGAGAGAGGCAGACATAGCCAGTGTTAGGGGCTAGAATGGGATACATATGAACACAGGTTAGTTAATCAAGTAGTTGTCTTTCTCTAATTTAGGGATAAATGGGGGCACATATCACCGAGATATTTACTTTTCTGACTTCTTCCCAAGATTCTTAATTATTATGTAAGTGCACCCTATCAGTTTAATTGATTCATCTGTGCCTCCCCAGATGCTTCTATAGTTGTACTTTGCTAAAGGACAAACGGGAAGAGCATTTGGACTGCTTGAATACAATCATGCACTGCTTAATAAATACAGGATAACCATGCTACAATCCACAATCCCAAAGAAGGTAAATAACAGAGGCCCCAAGGGAGAATGCTTGAATCTCATTCAGAAGAGGATACAAAATAGACATTGGAGGTGAATGGAAGGAGGGAACTGGGTGGGAAAGAGGGTGTCTATCAGGTATGGGGAGAGTAGGGTAATGGGAGTGGAGGAGTGGGAGAAAGTTGGAAGAGAGACCACAAATACAGGAACCCCTGGGGGACATCTCTGGGATGAGCTGGAGACATGGGATGGGGGGGCTACCAGGAATTTATGGGGTGACCCTAGCTGAGACTCCTAGCTGCTGGGGATATGGAGACCAGTGTGCCTCCCTCCTGTATCCAGTGGAGGGAGACACCAAGCTACCAATAAAACCTTCACCCCAAAATCTGTTCTGTATACAAGACATCCAGGGACAAAGATGCAGCAGAAAGTGAGGGAATGGCCAGCCAATGACCAGTTCAACTCAAGACCTACTCCATGGGAGAGAGCCAACCGCTGACCCTGTTAATGATACTCTGCTATACTTGCAGACAGGAGGCTAGCCTAACTGTCTTTTGAGAGGCTTCATTCAGCAGATAATGGAAACATATGCAGAGACCTACAGCCAAACTTTAGGCAGAGCTCCGAAGACTCATGGAAGAGTCCAAAGAAGGATTGAAGGAGCCAGAGGAGTGAAGACCACCACAAGAAGACCTACAGAGTCAACTAACCTTGGTCCATGAGGGCTCACAGAGACTGAACCAGCAACCAAGCAGCATTCAGGGGCTTCCTGCACATGTGTGGCAGCTGTGAAGCTTGGTCTTCATTGGCTCTCCTAACTATTGGAATGAGGGCTGTCCCTGACTCTCTTGCTTGACTTTGGCTACCATTCCCTAGATGGGCTGCCTTGTTCAGCCTCAGTGGGAGAGGATGTGCTTAGTTCTACAGTGCCTTGATGTGCCAGGGTGGGTTGGCACCCATGGGAGGCTTCCTCTTCTTCTCAGAGAAGGGGAGGAAGTTATAGGGGGAGGGGTATTTGAGTATGGGGCTAGAAGGAACAAGGGGACTTCAATCAGAATATAAAATGTATAAATAAAAAGGAAAAGAAAACAAACAAATAAAAAGGGAAATCTAAATGCTTCAAGTGCATCATGTCACTTTAAATGCAGAGCTTACATCAGCTTGATATCATTAGGTAGTAAATCACACAGGGCCACATGCAGTTATGCACACTGTAGATCCTATCAAGATGTGTTTTAGGATTGAACACCATTAAGCCTAAACTAAATAATATCATGAAACTGACCAAATACTCCCAAGGCTTCTGAATGGCGAGCATAATTCCATGTCCAAAAATACAGAAGAAGAAATGTCATCATGCAAAGTCCCAATTATAGGATTTTGAAAACAGGTTTACTAGGAGTGGCATACATAGGGTGACAAGCACTTTCTCCCCAGACCTCAACAGCCTACCCACTTTCCTCTTTGCCTGGACTGACAAGAGAGCACTATTGTGCTAAGGTGCCACCTGTCATCCTGTCTTTAGGGAGAAGTGCTTCCAGATACAGAACAGCTGTGTTCAGGAGGGTTTCAAGAACTGTGTGGTCACCATGGAGAGAAACAGGCCATGTGTCTAATGCTAATTCCCTGACAATTAGAGAAAGTGTATTGGTAGTAACTCAAGTCTTAGGAGACCATGGGAGTTCTAAGTTCAAGGAGGAAAGCCAATCAATATTAAGGCAACTATTCCCTTACTCATTCAAGCAAGGGACTAAAAAATAACTGATCCATCACCTGAGGAAACTCAGAAGCCCCTGTTTTCCTCACAGAATAGTGTTCTTGTCCTGGGATATAAAGACAGTAGTACTTAGAATAGGACTTAGTCCTATTGGGCTTTTCCCTTTCCACTTTGGCAACTCCAGTGATGTCATCCTTGTTTGGCTCTGATTTGGCCATTTGTAGTGGTGACACTTAATGGGTGCAGCTTCTGATATTACTAAAAGATTCAATCTCGTGGCATACAACTTGATCTCCCAGCTCTTGTAATCTTTCTATCCAACAATTCCTCAATGTTCCCCAAGCCTTAGATGTAGATAAGTAAGGAATCCTGGAAGCAGGAGAAATAGTCTTCACTCATGAAAAAGAGCACAGCAACTGGATATCCAGTTCTTAAAATGTTTATAAAAGTAACTTTATACAGGCTGGGTATGTTATAATTAGGAATATAAATGCATATGTACATACAATAACAATTAATGAAAAAGAAGGCCCTGAATTTGAAAGAGAACAAGAAAGGGTACTTGGGAAGGTTTGAAGGGAGGAAAAGGAACAGAGGAATGTTGTAATTATAATATTAAGGTTTTTTGAACAAAAACTAGCAGATGTAGGGAATCCTTCATCTTGATGAACCAGTTTTTGATCTTAGCCATTCTGACTGGGGTGAGGTGAAATCTTGGCTTGATTTGTATTTCCCCGATGACTAAGGATGTTGAACCTTTCTTTAGGTGTTTCTCCACCATTCAATATTCCTCAACAGAAAATTCTTTGTTTAGCTCTGTACCCCATTTTTAATAGTGTTATTTGGCTCTCTAGAGTCAATGTTATTGAGTTCTTTGTATATTACAAAGAACTTAAATATTAGCCTTCTGTCGGATATAGGGGTGGTAAAGATCTTTTCCCAATTTGTTGGTTGCCATTTTGTCCTTTTGACAGTGTCCATTGCCTTACAGAAACTTTGTAATTTTATGAGGTCCCATTTATCAAAAACTCAGGAGAAAACATGTGCTGGCGAAGATGTAGAGAAAGAGGAACATTCCTCCACTGCTGGTGGGGTTGCAAGCTGGTACAACCACTCTAGAAATCAGTCTGGCACTTCCTCAGAAAGCTGGGCATGATACTACCAGAGGAGCCCACTATATCACACCTGGGCATATACCCAGAGAATTTCCCAGCATATAATAAGGACACATGCTCCACTATGTTCATAGCAGCCCAATTTATAATAGCTAGAAGCTGAAATGAACCCAGATGTCTCTCAATGGAAGAATGGACACAGAAAATCTGGTATATTTACACAGCTATTAAAAACAATGAATTCATGAAATTCTTAGGCAAGTGAGTAGAACTGGAGAACGTCATCCTGAGTGAGGTAACCCAGTCACAAAAGAACACTCATGGTTTGCACTCACTGATAAGCAGATTTTAGCCCAGAAGCTTGGAATACCGAAGAAACAATTCACATATCAAATGATGCCCAAGAAGTAGGAAGGATAGGCCCCTGGTCCTAGAAAGGCTCTGTGCAGCAGTGTAGGGGAATACCAGGACAGGGAAGTGGGAGGGGCTTGATTGGGGAACAGGGGGAGGGAAGAGGGCTTTTGGGACGTTCGGGGAGGGGGAGATCCTGGAAAGGGGAAATCATTTGAAATGTAAATAAAGAATATATGGAATTTAAAAAAACAAATAAAACCTGCTTTTTAAACCCAGTTTAAAAAAATATATGCGTATGGGCATCATATGCACATGAATGCATATGCATTTATAGGCATAGGCATGTACTTTTCCATATTGAAAGGAGACAGAACTTATGCCTTTTTGCTCTAATTTTGTTCTGAAAAAAGTAAACTACATATGCATATACATATAGTTGTATATCTATATGTATAAAAATGCACACTCTGCTTTTCTCTTCATGTCAACCTTAGCACTACAATACCCACTGACAGGGGCTGTCCTTTGCTCTGCTTTATAAACTGAGAGGCAAAGCCTGTTTGGGGAGGTAAGCATCTCCTAGTTCACAGGCCACCTTAAAGTTAACCTCAGGCCTCAGTTATCTCTTCCACCTTTGTGCAGTGCCCACCCCAAGCCCCACCAGAGATGTATCTTGTCTTTGAATATGTCTGCAGCATAAATTTTGTATCTTCATATATCCACCTTATGGAAACATTTTACATTTGAAAGAAATTATTTCTCTTCTTTAAGAATGTGAATTTCCTAGTTTTTAAAAATAGAACTACAACTTAATTTCAGATCTTAGGTTCAATGAGGTTGAGAAACACAGAATAGCTACATGGAAGCAGCTGACACGCCTTTGAGGTCTTATTCAGCCTTTGGAGTCTGGTGATAATCTCCCTGAGTGAACTCATAAAGGAGCGTCACCCACCTGTGACTTGACACATGCTCCCAGCCAGTTCTGCTGTGTGTCTGGGTGTTGGAGTCATTGTGAGTTTGTCAGGATGATTACGACCAATGACTGTTCATGACTTCACCCCAGTTTAACATGTTTATTTCATGTTCCTGATGCTCTGTATACTTGCTTGCTCTTTGAAGTGTCCTTCAGACCAATTTTATTTTCTTACTGGTTCCCTCAAAAGCTAATTTGGCTTAATAATATCTTCTGCACGTGTTCCCTGAAAATAAAATGGTTTTACTCATATTGCACAATGCAGTGTGACTGAATACAAGAGAGAAGAGTGCTTATATGTCCCATGTGGCCACAATCACTGGGGATGACAAGAATCTAACTTGACAGGTCATAATGCCTATACTCCGGAACAGTCCCTGTGCGATGCCACCTGCTCTTGGACCATTAAGAAGCACAGCGTTAGATCAGCTTTCCTTGTCTTTATACAGCACTGAAATCCCATTAAACGATTGAGACTTTATTTAGGACATCACAAAATATTTCCTTTTACAGAGAAGGTGATATTGGTGGAAACTAGATACTTCTCTGCTTTGGTTTAAATATGTTTCTTAAAAATTCATGAGCTTAAAACATAATCCCCTGAAAAATACACTGATGGCATTTGGAGGTGAGGAGTGGGGGCACATGATCAGGGTAAGAAGTCATGAATGCAGAGCCTCCATGATGGCAGTAGTGTCCTCATGAAAAGCCAATTCCAAGCCCTGTGTCCTCATGTGATAGTCTCTCTCCTTTGAAAAAGCCCCATCTGCATGCAAGTGCCATGCATTTTGAGACACCCTGGTCTCCAAAACCATGAAGGAAATGAACCTCTGTTCTTTACAAATCACCTAGCCAGAGGCACACCATAGTATTAGCAGAGGATGGATTGTCCTCATTTGGGAGCTGACTCTTCTCCAGAAACACTGGATACCCAGTCTTCCTCCTACAAGTTCGTCTGATCTAGGTGGCACTGGTCATCCAGGAGAACTAAATCTTTAGCAAACCTCATATGTGTTGGATTCAGACAGCAACACTCCCTGGACCAGAGTTGTAGAAAGGCAAAGTTACAGTGGGTCATTTGGCTAGGGTGGTGATGCATGCTGATGTATTCATGCAAACAAAACTCTAGATGACATTTATTCATCTGTCAGTTGATACATGCAACACATGAACACTACTTTTTGTAGTCAGAAGGGATACTCATCAAATAAATCCTTGCTCTCTCACAGTCTGAACTGGCTGGTTTGTGTGTCAACTTGACACAGGCTGATGTTATCACAGAGAAGGGAGCTTCAGTTGGGGAAGTGCCTCCATTGAGATCCAGCTGTGGGGCATTTTCTCAATTAGTGATTAGGACCCCTTGTGGGTTATACCACCTCTGGCCTGGTATTCTTCGGATCTATAAGAGATCGGGCTGAGCAAGCCAGGGGAAGCAAGCCAGTTAGAAACATCCCTCTATGGCCTCTGTATCAGCTCCTGCTTCCTGACCTTCTTGAGTTCCAGTCCTGACTTCCTTTGGTGATAAACAGCAATTTGGAACTGTAAACTGAATAAACCTCCCCAACTTGTTTCTTGGTCATGACCTTTGTGCAGGAATAGGAACCCTAACTAAGACACAGTCAGACTGGGTTGAAGTTGTTTGCATCTGTTGCTTCCTTGAGATTCTGTTTGCCTCAACAGCCTATGACGTGATGGATGTGCACTTGTCCACACAGCAAGAATGTAGCTATGCCCAAGATTTCCATTTGTGGTATAGGAGAGAACCTCAGGCTGTATGTATGCTATGGAATAACTCTACTACCTAGTCACATCCCCAGTCCTACAAAAATTTTAAAAGATACACATTTCTACATTCCTACAACTTGAAGAATTTAAAAGGATATAATCAAGAAAACCATAACAAACGTCACACGGGTGAAAGCACTGTCTTTTCCCAAGGCAGAGCAGACAAGGCTGCAGGAAACGTGGCTATGTGTGTGAGTCCCGATTCACAGGAGGTTCATTCTTCATCTCAGTTTCCCCGCTGTGGCAGTTCCTCCAATACAGAAACACCCACCCCGAGATACAAAGGTCATCCCCTCTGACAGACCCCTGAGTCATTTATGGAAATTTCTTCAGGGCCCCAGAAGGGTCATTTTAAAAGCATTCGTTTTGACAAGTCAATCTTTTCCTTATTTTTAGGAACATTTAAGTTGTGTCAGAAAACATGCATTAGTACCAAATCATAAGTGGTCCTAATAGTTCCAAACATCAGTAGAGGCTTGATTGATTGTGTACGGGCCAGCTGTTCTTCCAGATCAGTTAGCAGCGTCACTTGAGAATGATTCAGCCTCCAAAAGCCAGAGCTAGAAGGTCATCCTGGCTGGTGAATACTCAGAAAAGGAGAGAATAGCTGAGATGATGCTTTGATTCCACAGACGCGCAGCTACCAGTAAGCAAGGTTTATATGAATATAACTGCTCTCTTAAGAACAACTAGCTCTAGAATGGATCAGGGGGAAAAATGAATATAAATAATTCAGAGATGTTTCCCAGAAGCCCAGTTTTTAATCCAACCGAACAAGGCAACACTACTTCAGCTCATTTATTCTGACGATCATTGAACGTTTCTGTCAAGGGATGAGGGATCAGTATCCGCCACTTCCTGGGAGTAGGAAGGAAGCAAACACATTACCTCCCTCAGAGAATGTTTACCCTTTGCAGAATGAATCTGAGCTGGTGTTCTTAAATTAACTGCCCCCCCCCCCCCGTTTGGAACTGGAGTTCCCACAACATTGTATCTGTAGAGTTAAATTCTTCACAGAGGTCTGCAGTGGAAGGCGGGACAAAAGGAGCATTGAGGTTATTTTTCTAATGCTTGGCTAAGTGTCATGGTATATCAGAACCATTCTGGTTGACAGTGTCATGGGTACCCCAAAGATGGCCAGAATCTCCCTCAGTGGGCAGATAAATTCTGCTTGAAACAGTTTTCTTTACTTTGTCTTCCTTTGAAAATAATAACCTTATATCTCTTCAAAACAACACAAAGTTGACTGAACCTCATGGGATGACACAGAATGAACAAAGACCTGAAAATGTATTTTCAGGAAACCTAAAGAACTGGTCTTGGAGTTGTAGCACATTCTTACTAAACATTGCCCACTGACCACACTGGGAAAAGCCATCTTGAGTTCTTGCCAGACTAATTTAACAACTTCCTATCATTTCAGGTTTTCAGAGATAAAGTTTCATGTTGAGCAAAGTTTCTGTATAATACAAACCCACTGTCTTAGTTAGAGTTTTACTGCTGTGAGCAGACACCGTGTCCAAGGCGACTCTTATAATGACAATATTTAATTGGGGCTAGCTTACAGGTTCAGAGGTTCAATTCATAATCACCAAGACAGGAGCATGGCAGCATCTAGGCAGGCATGGTGCAGGAACTGCTGAGAGGTCTATATGTTCATCTGAAGGCTTCTAGCAGAATACTGGCTTCCAGGCAGCTAGGATGAGGGTCTTAAAGCCCATACCCCCAGTGACATACCTACTCCAACAAGACCACACCTTCTTATAATGTCAGTCCCTGGGCCAAGCATATACAAACCATCGCACCCACTCTGCTTTATCTAAATGCTCTATCCAGAATCCTCCTCCACTAGCATTAAGAATGTAGACCAAATTAAGAAAAAAAAGAACCAGGCTAGTGAGGTGGCTCAGGAGGCAGAGCCCTTGCCATTCAGTTGATGACTAAGCTTGAGCCCTAGTACCCACATGAGAGACAGAGAATTGACTCCTTCAGATTGTCCTCTGACATCTGTAGGAGTACTATGATGCACGAAGGGGAGGGCAGTATATACTCCTGCTTGTATATGCTTAAATACAAATATAATTTAAAAGGAATTAAATAGAACTGAATATATGCCTCCACCTCTTCATCAAGTTCTAACCAGTCATTTATCTGCTCACTCATGCATATGTGGTAAGGTACAGAGCTGGGGACTAGGCTTTCCTACTGGGCTTACCAGCTGAGACAGGGCAGGCAATCTGGGACTGAAGGCTATGCTGGACTCTGCAACATGAGGATGCTAGTGCCTTTGGAAGCTGGGTTTGCTGCCTTGTTCAGTTCACTGCATGCTACCAATTAAGGAAGGGCAGAGCTAGCATTCAGCTGCCAAGGAAACACGTGTGCTCCCTTTGAGAACAATGACTATCATGAGAGAAGGCAGACACAGCCCATCAATCAAGATGAGCATTTTCCACAAAACCAGTACTGATTAAAACCTTTCCCTTCTGATGCCCAGTGTACAAAAATATTATCACCAGTGCCTAATACTTAAGCCAGAGGGAGCTGGGGTCATTACCTGGAAAGTGCTTGTATAGCAAATAACTTGGTTTTAAAGTAAACTGTAAAATCTGGCATCTAATTTTATCTTCCCCCACAAAAAAAGAGAACCATTACCTCAATGATAGTCACTACAGTAGACTACTTTGTTAGATGGTCAGAGTTTAGAACCCACCCAGTCCATGCCAGAGCAAACACTGATAAATGATGGTCTGTTGCCACTGGCTGTGTGGAGATTCCCTGATGGAGTGAGGACATGCATGTGTTGTATAAACATACTACATGTTTGCTGAAAGTTCTTATTACCACCAAAATTATATATATATATATATATATATATATATATATATATATATGTAATGTATGTATATATACATATATATATAATACAATAATATATATTCTATACATCCTAATATATATATTATATAAAATTCTACAAACTTGGCTTTTCATTTCTTGCCATCACAGATACATTTGTCTACATATTTTCCCACAGAGGGAAATCAAAACATTCCAAGATTGTCATTCCTGCACTGTATGGAAACTCTGCTGATGATTTACTAAGAAAACTGCAGAGTATTTAATGAAGATATTTAGTGGTTTCCCTTGAAACTCAAGAGCAAGGAAGAAGTAAAAAAAAAAAAAGGAGGGAGCTATTATCAGAAATGTTAGAAGGACATGGAAGAGCTGAGAGGCGTGTGAAAACCCAGCCTTACCAGTGGGAGTTCTGCAGCCCTTCTCAGCCGCACAGTGCTCAGTAACATTGGCAGGGCAAAGCTGGCACAGGAAGACACTGTGTTCTTCCTCATTGCCTCGCAGCACCATGTCTGAACTTCTCAGCACATAACATATCCTGCGGCCACATAACAGATGCCACTCTAGGGACAGGGACTTATCAGGAATAGTCTTATCATGCCTACTCTATCTGACACTTAACTCGGAGCAAACCTCAAGTATTTGGCTCATTAAAACATATATGCATACACATCCCCAAAGGGTTAGGTACCTTCTGAGGCTGTCTAAAGTCCTTATAGGCAGGAATTACTTTGAAACGCATGACAAAGCAATTTGATTCTATCAGGCTGCAGGGCTGCCAGCTGCTTGTCTAAAAGTAGTTTTCCCAGTATTTACATAGTAGTGGGCAAGTTTCAACCTTGCAGAGACCTGGTAGTCAATGAAAGTTGTGAGATTTGGCCATGAGTTGCAGGCACACAAGTGCCACACTGCCCCTCTTGCAGCAATGATAGCCAGGCTTATATCTTAGAAAATGCCTAACAAGCTGTACTCTTTCTCTTCTAAGTAATGTAGTTGTGATTCAATATTACTTTTTAGTTTACAGCCCCATTGTTGATGATTTGATTTTATAATAATGCTAATAAGGTTACAATCAACTTGATAATGTCTCTTCAAGCTTATTTAAAGAGGAAGAACCACAGTGGTAGAGTGGTAATATATTTACTCCTTTCTGCTCACATAGAGATACTAGGAATGACCAGGTTTTAATACTATGAAATACTAATTCTTAAGCAAGAGACAAACATGGAAAACTGCTGACAACTGAAGCCCAGGCTCACATTCTTTGTGGTACAGGCTGGTGATGAATTCTTCTTACTTAATGTTATACAGAGCTTTGCAAGTGCCTGTGGGTCTATAGCTCAGTGGTAGGGTGCTTATCTCTCATGTACTGAGGTCATGGATTCAAACTCAGTACCTCTGAAAATGGAGGGAGAGGGGGAGAAGATCCCAGTTTAGGAACACGAGTCTGTCTCCTCTTGACACATAAGGAACACCATGAAAAGAAGTGCCGAATGTCTTCAGATTCCTCAAAGGGACCATCAGCAATATTCTTGTGTTCTCCATTTGATTTGTCTTTAGGATGACCATCTAGCTGTAGAGTCAGAGATTACAGTTAAGTCATTCGCATCTCAGTGGGTGCATTCTTGTAGGGAAAAAGTGAAAGGGCTTTAGCTTGCCAGGTGAGTTGGCCCCTTGGGTACACTTGAGGACAACTTTAGCAGGAGTATAGAGAATGAGAGTTCTGTGGGCTTACAAAGCATTTCAAAATGGAGGAGCTTCTGATTTGGAAGCAAGGATCTGACTCCATACTTATTGGCTCAAATTTTTAAGTTGAACAAAACTTGAAATTATCTCAGTTATCAGTAGCTAGTTATAAATTGCCGGTCAGCATATCTTTTGTATCGTGACCTCTAGAGTCACCATAGGAGGTTTCCCCAAGGATCTTATCTCTAAAGCTAGGACAAGACACTGGCTTGCAGTATCTATGGTGCTTAGCTGGGACAAAGACATACAGAACAATGCCTGTAGCCCCACATTGGAAATGATGGAGACTTTTCCCTAAACGACCGAGGAGCCGAGAGAAGCTACCAGACAGAAGTACCCACCTCGAATTCTTACATGAAGAATTTCTATATTCTTTAAAAAATTTAATTATTGCTGAGCCTCCTCTTATCATTTCTCTTATCATTTCTCTTATCATTCTCCTCTTATCATTTATGGCCGGTCAGGGTCTGAAATTATTCTGGGAGTGGCTACAGGGTTCAAAATTCATCTGTGGGTAGGCTTCAGGAATGGAATAACTGATTGTGACTATGGTTTCTTGCAACCCAAGGCATTTAAAAAAAATACATGATGTAAGGAAGTGACTGTGTTAGAGAAATGGTTGCAGGTTTTAGTTCAAATCCCTAGTACCAACATAAAAAGCCAGGCACAGAGGCACAATCCTGTGATCCCTGTAACTCACTAGCTAGGACTAAAACCAAATAAGTGAACTCCAGAGTCAATGAGAGACTATCTCTAAAAATAAGTTGTAGACCAATCACAGAAGCTACCAAAACCAATATCAGGTCTCCATACTCAAGTGGGTACACATGCCCAAGTGTATACACATATATTTATATATATTTATGTGCACTTATACTGTAGTAGCACAATTTAAATATCGTCTTATTTCACCTAAAATGGCAGTTGGACTGCTTGTCTCTTATGTTTGTTGGACGGCTTGCTTTGGGTTTGGGGTTTATTCATATGTTTGTGTGTATTTGTCTTTTGAGATAGGATCTTACTCTGTTCCCCGAGATGGCTCAGAATTCATTATGTAGTCTAGGTTAACCTCTACCTCTCATCATTCCTGCCTCAACAATCTAAGTGCTAGAATTTCAGGCAGGAACTGCTATGTCAAACTTACCAGCCAGTTTTGATTAGGATAGTGACCATGACTGACTGTTCTAGACTCTGTATACTAAGTGAGGAAGGAGTTCGAAATAGCTGATCATGCTGCATCCACAGTCAGGACAAACATCAGAGAGATGGATGTTGCTTCTCAACTCTTTTTATCCTTTTATACAGTCCAAGTCCATAGCCCAGGTTATGGTACTCTTATGCTAGGTGGGTCTTCCCACCATTAACCTAACTAACCTAACTCTTCACACATATATCCAGAGGCCAACTTGGTCTATCTAACCCATCACAGGCATGCCCAGAGGCTTATCTCCTAGGTGACTACAGATTCTGTCAAGTTGGCAATTAACACAAATTATCATAGTTTTTAATATGACAATAAAAAATTTCACTTATTTTTATTTTTTGACAGATATCAATCATATCTACTTAATAGGGTACAATATTGTTTCAATATATGTATACATTGTATAATGGCCAGAGTAACTAAGATACTTACTACCTTAAGCTTTTATTTCTTATGATGAGAGTTTATGGCTACCTGGAAAATAGAGTACATTTACTGTTTTTTTTTTGTGGTTGTTGTTATTATTACTTTTACATGACTAAACATGAAGCCCAAGGCATGGAGAATGTTAAGCAAGAGTTCTTCTACTCAGCTATATCTCCATGCTCTTTGATTTTAATAAGAAGCACATTCTGCCAATTCTGATTGTATTACTGCTGTCTATGCTCACTCAGTTGTGTGATATTTTCCCTGTCTGGATATAGCATGACATGACACACATAGCCTAACATCTTCCTAGCCTCCCATCTCTTGCCCCTTGGAACCATTACTCTACTTTCAACTTCTGTGTGATCACGTTTTCAAGGTCCAGTATACATGCTTCCTTCATCTTTTTGTGCTTGTCTTGTCTTTCTTAAAATTGTTCTCCAGTCTTATCCAGGTTATAAGCTATTAAAACTTCATCCTGCTTATGGATGAATAGTATGACATGGTACATATTCATGATATATTTTTATACACCCATCAGCTGATGGACACTAGGACTGAAACCCTGTCTTGGCAACAAACATGGGAAAACATTTGTCTCTCATCATACTGTTTTCAATTAGTTTAGATACAAAAGTGCTTTCAAAGATCACCATACATCAAAACAATGTCATGTAGTTAAGGAGGTTCATAAATTAGATTCCCATACTCTAGAGATGCTGTATCTTTGGGAGGAATGTAGAATAACTACATCTACAACCCCACCAAGCACAGTGCCACAGAATTCTTGGTATGGGTTTTTGTCACTATCAACTGCGTACACTCAGGAGTGAAGATCTGTGTAGTGGGGTGTGTTATCAGAGTGAGCAACCCTAGGAAACAAGTAGACTTTCTCAGTCTTTAGGTTCAAAACTGCCTTTATAAACTGGGTAGATTTACATGGTCTGCCATCCAAAAGCTGACAAAACCCCACATGTTTCCTCAGAGTTGAGAAATGCCCTTCAAAGCCATGTTGTGCAAAAATGAGGAAGCAGATCCAAGTCAATCTCACATTCTCACAGTAAGCCAGCTGAGTACAGAAGAACAAATGTCTTTCTGGTGTCTGGGTAAAGTAGACTGTAATGACCTTCATTCTGTCTATACATGGAAACTTATTCTTTTGACTCAGCATTCTGGGCAGCTAAACCAGGCATTACTGGGTTTAGAGTACATGCTAAATGCCCTGAAATACATTCCTGCTGTTGGACTGTCAACTACTCTGGGGAGTTTCCAGGGAGTAATAGATGGAAATATTATTCTTAAACATCAAGCTTCACAATGGTAGTGATTGTTATAATACTGGGAGTTAAACTCAAGCCCTCTTTACTAGTTATTTTGAAATGGGATCTCACTAAGTTACCTAAGCCCAGGTTGGCCTGGAACTTATCATCTTCTTCCCTCCAATTCCTGAGCTATGTATGCGAAATATGAGGCTCACCTCAAACCTCACAGATAGGACTGCATAAAGTATGTGTGTCAAGAGAGAGCAGAGGTTATTCAGAATGAAGACACATCCCCATATTTAGCAGTGTCTGGTCCAGAGTGGCTCATCCCTTAGGGGTCTGCAGCCCTGTAGATGTAATATATGTGAACTAAGCAAGTCTCTAATCATGTATTCTCTTAAGCTCTTAATAAACTTCAGACATTCTCTCCCAATTTTTCATTTGAGGTTTTCTACTAAAGACAGAAAGCATAAAAAAGCCCATAGCTGATGAGGGTTTGAGTTAATTGGAGAAACAAACAAATAAAAAAAAAACCTAACAACTTCTACTGAAACTGCAAAACCAGAAGTGTTTTATTTCACAAGAATTATGTGTTGATTGACACTTGGGACCTAAGCCAAGACCTACTTAGCAAACATCTTTATGGAAGTTCTTGACCACTGAGACAGAAAACTGCAAGCTTTGATGGATGCACAGCTAAAGATGGGGAAACTGTCCTGAGGGTATTTGAACACAGGGTCTCACATATGTGAATCTACTGCTCCTCCACAGAGCAAGAGCCCAAGGCCTCTCTTTTTTCCTTTTGAAGTAGGATTTCACTAAGTTATCCAAGCTGACATTGAACATCCTCAGTAGCCCAGGTTGCTCTTGAACTTGTTGTCTTCTTTCCTAAGAGTCCTGAGCTCAGTTGTAAAGCACTAGACTAGCATGTGTGAGGCCTTGGGTTCCATTACCTGCTCATCAGCAATAGAATCCAGTACTGCATGCTTCGGATGGATTCTAAGGCTAAACATGCCTTGCCTAAGCTGGAGGTGGACTTTCCTGCTTAGACATTGCACCAGAGGAGCACAACTTCACTTCCACTCAAGACCCTACCTCTGACTCTCAAGCCAATGAAGTCAGTAGGGAAGATGATTGAGGCTGGAAGGGGGAACACATTGGCACTGTTCCTCAGTGAAGCTGCAGGCACGTACCCACACAGTTTTAGGACCTCGGGGGCAGTTAGTAAAGATTTCTACTAGAACCATTTATTGCAGGATAAAAGGGCAACTCTAATGAAATACTTCATCTACCACCTCTCCTGTCCTGGGTCTATCTTTCAGTTCTTCCTGGATGATTTCATGTTTACCCTGAGAGTGTAGGATAATGGCTAAGCTTGCCCTAGGAATGGCTTCCTGAAGCCAGGCACCCTCCACTACTTCCTTTACCATCACAGTAGGAAGAAAATAGCCCTCTCCATGCAGTGCAGTGGCTGTTGCCACATCTTTGCCAATTCTCAGGCTCGAAGTTTGTATTTCAGTAACTAAAATGATGCTTATCATATGTTTTATGTTTTAAACGAGTGACATTTCTACACGACTGATACTGTCACAAATTCCTGTGTATGTTCAATACTTGTGACTCTTTCTATGTGGGTTTTTTAAAATCAATTTTCTTCATATGACTTAGATGATGATGTCCTTTATTTTAACTTTCTTCTTTTCCCTTTGTCTTTCACATATTCCTACTTTATTTTCAAAAATTGGTAATTATTATATAAGCCTTACCCCTGGTTCCCTTATATATAACTATATAGTAAATAAAGAGGATGTTTTTAGACCAAATTTCCTCTACCTTCTGCATTTTCTAAGGTATTCTACTTTTAAATAGAAGAAGTTGTTATCCTCAAAGAAGGCAAAAAGCTGGTGGTGCCAGATGAGCGGTTGTTAGAAGACAGTTTCCTATGACAAGTTATATAGTTGTTTTTCTGCTGTTGTGGGAAACAAAAAACAAAAGCAAATTAATGGGAAAGGCGTTTGTTTTGAGTCAGTTTCAAAGGGATACAGACCACATGGCCTGGAAGGCATCAACAGACAAGGAAAACATGAAAGCTTGAGCAAGATATTGGCTCATTAAACAGGCAGTGGGGGAAGCTATAAAATTTCAAGCCCACCCTCAGTGATATACTTCCTCCAGCAAAGCTCTGCCTCCAAAAGATTCCATAACCTTCACAAACACCTCCATCAGGGGAGCTAGTGTTCAAAAGCATGAGCCTGTAGACACATTTTCCATTCAAACCACCACAGGCTAGAAACCAAACACACTGCATTTTGTGCAACGGATTTTGCCATATTTGTTTTTGCATTGTTTAGGAGATTGGGTATACTCTTGTCAGAGAATTTTAGCTTCATTTAATTTAGACTTAACAGTCCTTCAAAAGTGTAAAAATTATCCTGAAGTGACAGAAAACCCTAAAAACTAAACCTGGGCTCTAATTTCACATGCCCTGTAATTCACCAGGGGTTCAAATTAAAAGGCACAGCTTAAGGTATTGGAATCAGTTCTATAGCTTTGATATGGGCAGAGCTGCTCCTTTTCCTTCTGCATATGCACACTACTACCATTGCAAATCCCCAGGGCTCACCAATCAACTCTGTGATGGATATGCCACACATAAAGGCTTTCTTATTCAAAGACTGTGCTCTGTGCTTATCCTTGCCAAGGAACCCTAACTGTATGTTCTCACAGACCTAGGTTAGGTCACAGCCACAGTTTGAACAGGTGCATCTACATCTCTACACAGTGAACTCATCTGCATTTCATAGCCTGTAGACCACCAATCCAAGGAGAGCTCTAAAAGTCATTTATTTTAGTGGAGAATATTTTGATGTCTTTTATAATTTCTTCAATATTGCCGTTTCTCTCTTCTCTCCATTCAAGTTTTGCAATTTATGTTTTTCCCAGAAGATAAATTACCCATTTTTATCGACACACTTCAAATTAGTATTGTAGCTACATATTTCTCTCCAGTCTCTTTTATAAGGGTACTAACCCTATTCACAAGGGCTCCCCTCTTATGGCCTAATTATGTCTCAAAGGTTCCACTTGACAATAACACATATTATACTCTTATCTTACAAGAGACAAGGTCTGTAAAGGAGCTTATTAAGCTAAGGAGCAGGCAGGGAAGCTGAGAATTACCACCCAGCTGGAAGTGCTCTCCAAGGCTTGGTAGCCTGGGCAGCCCAATCAAGCTGCCTAGGAGAGAGCAGCAGGAGCTGTGAGGAATAGCTGCTCCCTGCACACAGAGAAGCTGTAGGACTAGTAGAGGTCATGGTGATGTACAGAAACACAAGGGAACTGACAGGGAAAGGCCTATAGCCTCCCTTTCCCCACAAGCCAGAACTCCAGGAACGTTGAAGCTACAGAATCAATGGTTCCTTCCTACTCTTCCTACAGACAGAACCACACAGAACCTGACAGAGTCGGAGGGATTTGGGAACCTTACTTCAACCTAATGTGTTTCCATCAGGCAGTAAGTTCCTGGAATGGGGAACTCAACTCTACAACATCCAAGTCTTACATGAACATTACTAAGTTTTTAACTGAAAGAAAATAGCTGTTAAAAAGTAAAGAAGCAAAGCAAAACAAAACAAAAAGAAAAGAAAAAAATCCCCAAAACATTGCAACCTCAGACCCATAAGGCACAATAGTTAACACAAGAAACATAAAAAGCTAAAACAGTAAAAGTCCTCCAAAACTTACTAATACTGCAGCGATGGCATCTAGTGATTGTGAGTTAGATCAAACCCAAAACAGAACTGAAAAGAATGATGGTAAGTATATTGAAATAAATTGATGAAGAAAGTAAGCGGCTGGATGACAACACAGGAAAGCATCTGAATGAAATAAAGGAAATGCAAAACATGCAAGAAGACTTCAACAAAAAGAGCAGTGCACAGCTTCAATGGTAGCTGAGTATAATGGTCAAAATTCAGCAGGCTAGGAAACTGGGAAAGAAAGAGGAAGAAGAGGAGGAGGAGAAAGAGGTAGAGGAGGAGGAAGAGGAGGAGGAGGAGGAGGAGGAGGAGGAGGAGGAGGAGGAGGAGGAGGAGGAAGACAACCATCTATTTGCTGCTTTCAAATAACCATACCTTATCATACAAGACAGGAACTAACTTAGGGTGAAATGATGAGAAGAGACATTCCAAACAAACAAGGTCCCAAAGCAAGCAGTTGGTTCTGTTGCAATACCGAGAAAGCAATTTTAAACAACAAAGATGAAAACTTCATACTGGCTAAGGGACCAATCCATCAAGAGGACATTATAATCTGAAATATAGGTGTCCCAAGCAAAGGTACCCAATTTCATTAAACAAACTCTGGTATATGTAATGCTACAGGTTAAATCTAGTGCAAGAGTAGGTTGTGACATTAATAACCCACACCTGCTAAATAACAGATATTCTCAACAAAACAAGCAGAAAAATATGCAAATTAAATGACATTATTGATAAGTAAATATAACTGACAGCTACAGCAAACCTTATCCAAAATTGTAATTTTACATTTTTCTTAGAAGCCTGAGGAAGAAAAATAGGGAATATATCAGGATACCGAGGAAGTGTTAATAAATATAGAGAAACTGAAATAAAATACTATAGAACATATATAAACTCATGGAATTTTAAATACCACACTGTTGATGACAAATGGGACTTAAAGAAATCAAGAAAGAAATTTTAAAATTGAAATTGAAAATACAACATACCAAAACCTATGGAATACAATTAAAGAAGGTTTAAGAAAGAAGTTTAATGCTCTAAACATGTAAATTATGGAATCAAAAGCATATCAAATAAATGATGATATATCTTAGAGCTCTGAGGAAAGACCAACAAGTCAAATCCCAAATTAGTAGATGGAACTAAATCATCAAGAACAGAATAGAAAATGATGAAATGGAAACAAACACAGCATGAAGGATCAGGGAGTCACAGTCATGTCTTTGAACAGATAAAACTTACTGGCAAACCTTTAACCAAACTAATTGAAAGAAAACAAAATATTCAGATTAATAAAATTAGAGATCAAAAGGGAGCAGCAGATACCAACAAAATTCAGAAAAACATTAAGTCTTAGTTGAAAAAATACACTGCAATAAATTGGAAAACATAAAGAAAATGGATGAATTTCTAGGTGTATATGTCATACAAAAATTAAACCAAGAGAAAAGAAATAATTTAAACAGTTATATCACAAAACATGGCATTGAAGCAGTATTTGAGGATTTTTCTAACTAAAAAATATCCAAGCTCGTATAGTTATACTGGTGAATTTTAACCACACCTTCAAAAAATTAACCCCAATGCTTCTCAAACTATTCCAGGAGAGAGAAAAGGAAGGAACATCACATTTTTTTTTTTTACAAATCTAGTATCAATTTGATACCAAATACAGAAAAAGAAGAAAATTACCACACATTTCCCTGATGAACTTAGACACAAAAATTCTCAATAAAATACTTCAAAGTCAAATTCAAGAATATATTTGATTCATTACTCTCACTGAATAGTATGGCTACAATACTCAGTTATATCAGATAACTGAAAACCCACTAAATAGATAATGTTTACAATAGGAGAACCACTATATTAAATGTTATGAGCATCACAACTAGATACAGCTGCAGACACTAAACTGTAATAGTGAATATGCAGTAATTAGTGATAATATATGTAATAATATAACCACTACTGTAAAACTGTAATTACAAATTTTTAATCTATAACTTGTTTAAAAAGCAATGTATTATATAAAGGATATGGCAAATTAAATTGAAAACTTCTACTTGGAATTATTATATATCACCAAGAAAAAAAAACTCAATCCAGAAGTTCTGACCTTGGAACTCAATGAGGCTGCTGGTGCCTGGCTTTGTTTGTTTGTTTTTCAGAATGGTGGAGGGTATCTCCATTTGTTTAGAAGTGTTTGCTACTGTTAAAATCCATGGACACTATTAGCATCCACTTATGAAGCTGTGCTAAACTCCGTCAAGTAAACAGGAAAATGTGATTCCTGAAGAGATGAGCTTGTGGTTGCTTGGCATCCCTGTCCAAGAGACCTTGGCCAGCTCTGAATGGATGTGGATCAGAAAGCTTTGGCCACCAGTCAGTGGAGGAACAGCAGGGATTCTAACAACTTGGCTGAGCAAGGGTGTGCCTGGAGCTCCATCAATGGCAAGGGAGCTGACTAGTTACAGTTGTAGAATGCAAACCTTGGGGTATAACCTGGCTGCTATTGCCCTCTTTAACTGTCACACCGAAGGACTGGACGCATTAACTGTCCATTGCAGGTGAAGAGCGGCTCACAAGACCACCTTCCAAAGATATATAAATTAACAGTTCCTGGAGGAGGTGGATATTTCTTTCTTTGGTGGCACAGATGCCCACTTCTCCCCTTATTCAAAAAAAACTCATTACACTTACTGATTCAACAAGCTAGGCTTTGATAGAAGCATTTCTTTGGTCTGTGATTGGTCTTCCATCTGTGGGATTTGAATACATTTAGTTATGTCTCTTCGGGATAACTTCACACAACAGGGTCACAGAACAGCGGTCCAAGTGCGAGAGGAGACTAAAGAAAGGTCTTGATGCAAATATATTCTTTCATTCAGGAAAGAAAATTCTGTGTTTTCTCACCAAAGTTCATCTATCTACATGTCATCAAAGAACCAATGGATGCCATATGAGTCCAGGCCCTCGCAGGCATCTTCATGACGGCAGGGATCAGGAACAGATATGCCAGACACTAACTTAAAGCTTCCTCTGCCAGAAAAATGCTGGCTTCCTCTCTG
Source organism: Apodemus sylvaticus (assembly GCF_947179515.1). Lineage (NCBI taxonomy): Eukaryota > Metazoa > Chordata > Mammalia > Rodentia > Muridae > Apodemus > Apodemus sylvaticus. The sequence continues at coordinate 155,562,355 of NC_067472.1, read as the reverse complement.
CGTTTAGAAAAGCCTGTCTCAGAGCAAGGAAGAGAAACCCACTTATTATAGGTCTCATTTAGCATGTTTTGGAATACCCCAGGCACTTGGCACATTATCTCATTAACCCACACTTGATCCATCTATAATTGAGTTAATTTATACAAAACAGAGGCCGGACATGCTCTTTCATTCTTCCCAGTGCCCTCTTCCCTCCTCCTCTTTCCACATAAACGCCTTCCAATGTATCCTTCTCTTCCTGCCTAAAGGATCCCTCATGTATCCTTCCCTTCTCTCCTCTCTCCAAGTAAGTCCCGCCCACCCAACCACCCACCCTCATACTCTCTCATTTCTGTGCAGACAATGGACACTTGATCCTCAATCTTTACAGTAACTCTTTCTTCAAAAAGTAACTAGTAGGTATTGAACCAAAAAGCCCAGCTATTAAATATATGTAATCTGGTATCATTTTTAAGTAGATTTGCTAGACCTAATACTGTGTCAACTATTTAAACAACAGTGAAATTATAGATTGTAGACCCATATAAAATAAAAACCAAGGACCCACTTGAAGAGATAGATTTATCAGAAGCAGAGATGCTGACATAATCTGTGGTATATAGAGTATAAAATAAATATATTGTATAGGTCAACAGTTATGAATGGCAAGACAAAGATATGAGGGCTTGAATACAATGTGCAGCCTTACCTGCATGAGTACATGACTATGTAGCCACCCTGTCTGAAGGCACTGAGATAATACTCACCAGTCTGTGGTCTTTTGATTTCTCTTTTTTACTCTAGTGTTCCAGTACAGGTGTCTTCCCACAGGGTGTGCACAGGTACTATACACTGAGATAATAGCAGAAGAGGTTTCTGGAATGGGGATAGTGAACACATGCGCAGAATAATTCCAGTTGAATGAAAGACCTACATTCGTGTCAGGGTCAGGAAAGAAGTAAGGAGCATACAGTCTAGACCAGTGGTTTTCAACTTCCTTAATGCTGCCACCATTGACTACAGTTCCTCATGTTGTACTGACCTCTAACCATAAAATTATTTTCACTACTACTTCCTAACTATAATCTTGCTACTGTTATGAACAGTGATGTAAATATCTGATATGCAGGATATATGATATATGACCTCTGTGAAAACGGTGGCCCAACTCCCAAAGGGGTCATGACCCAGAGGTTGGGAACCACTGGTTTAATCAGTCATTAGGGGATCGGGACCCACTGTCTAGATGACACTCGGTCCAGCCTCATGCTTTGCTTGGCTGGAGGATTCTGAACCACATGAAGTTTCCACAAACCATTTATTTATGGGGCACATCATGGTGACATATTTAACCCTTTACCTTTCTCAGGAGACATGCAAATTTAAGTCAAATTACCAGTTGCTAATTTAAAAAAATGGCATATCCTTTTCTATGAATAAGAGAATTATGACTTCTATTCTCCACTGGGAGTGGTCTGATTTTATAGTTTTGTATGATTAATTAAAATGGCAATCTCGGGAGACTGAAATGTATATATTTCTGTCCGTAAGATCCTCAGGGACAGGGGAAGAGGAGGGAGAAGTTCCTCTGTCACAATGGTCCTGGGAATGCTCTTGGGTTTCAGGTTCTGTAGATCTCAGTACAGATCCCTTCTGAGCACCAAGGAAAATCCCTGTCTTGGAATACATACACATGTAGGTGTCTGACCAGAGAGTTTCTTATGGGAGAACACTTGTTTCTAGAAGATTCTGAAGAGTCTTAGGTCTATAGTATGTGTTAGGTGGGACCTATGTCTGGAGGAAAAGATAAACTGGGTTCTGCACCATGCCCAGAATCAATGAGCACCTAAACAGTGGAGGTTCTTCAGAGGAAGTAGAGTTACAGCCACTGAACAGCATAGGATGCCTGTATCTACTCCCTGCAGATCCCCTTGCTGGTACCTTCTCCACAGCAGGAGCCGGATGGATCACCCTTCACTCTCGTTTCCTGTAAAATCCAGAAGACTCATGCATCCCCATCACTATCACATACAATTCTGTTACTGCCCAGGGCTGTATCTGGTATAAATTCATCTAATGCAAACAAATGTTGTTTATCTAATCCCCTCATTTTCTGTAATGCAATTATTTCACAAAACTTAATTCTTATCTGTATTCAAAACATTTAGCAAATTGACCTCTAATTACCTAATACACCAAAAGATAAAGTATACAGCCAAAGGTTGTCTCCTAGACAGAGGCAATCCATTCTGTCTCCAGAGTTAACTCAAAAATAGATTCACACCGCCTCTCCCAACAGCAATCCCAGCATCCTGTTCATCTGTGTCACTAAAGCAGAGAGTCTTGCTTGACTCCAGGAGCTAAAAACTGCCTGCCGTAAGGATGCTTCAAATTCTGGATCTGAAAAAACATCAACTGTATACTGCCAAACGTGTGATAACTAGTGAAAGTTCCCTTGCCTTATTCAACAGAATGCTAAGCTGAGCAGAATGGCAGCCTCATCTCTTGGCTGAAGCTTCCCACAGACAGATAGTAAGGAAAAACACAAGTACAAAGTATATCTTTTCTTATAATTAGTTCTAAGTGACGTTTAAGGGACCTTTAGAACAGACTGGTAGCATATATTCATCATCAAAGTGGCAGTCAGTGCCCAGTAATTACAATAAAGAATTCACTGGGCCATAGCTACTTCAGAGATCACCAGATGTACTAAGCCTTGTGAGCCCAACATGTGTTGCTTACCAAACGAGGTAGAAGTGCGTGCCTGGACTATCAATCTTCAGCCAATAACATAAGAACAAGACTGGGATGTCAAGGTTTTCCCTCAGAACAGAGCAGTTTGATGATAATCAACTGGATTTATGATGAATATATGCTGCTTTATTTCTGAAGGATGAAAGACCATGTAAAAATTCAATTAGATAAGTGAATAAATGATAGCATGTAGTCAGATGTCACTTCATGTTATCTTCTGCTGTTTCTGGCTATTGAAGGAGGGAGCCATCAAAAGAAGATTTTACACCAGTAAGAAGGAATACAGAATGAGAAAGATATACGTCCAGGTAACATTTCCACTTGGATACTATTTTCCCTGAAAACATCAATTGACTCAAATGTTTGGGAGCTAGTGATAAGTTTGTCTATATTGTCTCTAAAGTGGGGAAGATGGAAGGCAAGATCTTTCATTCTGAAACTGCAGCTATATTTCAAAGACACCTCAGACCTTCAAAACACCACCGCTCTGTAACTGTAAAGTAAATCCCAAAGAATCTGCTGTATCTGATATAGCTTGAAAAGTAAAAGCAGTGCAAAGAAGACCTTTTCTTTTGCAATCAGAGCAGTGAAACAAGCCGGACAAGGAAGGAAGACCAATAGAAGAGGATAACTCTAAGCAGAGACAAAAGGACCATGCAGTGTGTGTAGTGCTGGAGAATACAGGAAGCAAGAAGGAGACTGAATGGAAATAATTTTTAGAAAGTGTGAGGACTTAAAAACATCCTTCTGACTCCCCCACTTGCTGGCAGTCCACTGCCTCCTTTAGCACAGAAAACACTTATTTGCAGGTGAGACGAGACTGCGGTCTAAGGTTAGACAGTGTTTGTCCATGCATGGAGAAGTCACTGACCCACTTGGAGCAGTGGCATGTACTATGAAGTCCTCAAGAATATTCTAGGAGCACATGCAGCCTCCAGGGCCAAGAGACCCCATAGAGTCTGCAAACACACTGGGGCATCTGAAGTCACTGACTTTGTAGACTGAATGTGAGGTACACATGGTGAACTCTGTGGATTCCTGGTCTTTTTTCTTTCTTTTTTATTGAATACACATCTGCTTTTGCTAAAGTAAATTGGTATGGTTGCTGATGTCCTTGCAAATGTAGAATTTCAGTAGAAATCTACAGCCTTGTGCTCTGGCTGAAAGCTGTCACAGCATGCATCATTTCTTCCAAACTGTTATAGTTAGTTAGGAAGTGGGTGCATTTTAGAAAGGGGAAAGGAGTGGTGAGAGCAGTTATGGGTCATTTTGACTTGGTTTTACTGGATGAGTCAGTGCCTAGGACTGGTTCATGAAACCCACCTTTGTAGGATTCCTTTCATCAACTAGAGTTCTCATTATCACCAAGGCTTGGGACAAAGTCATGGGTAATCATTAGATTTCCATAGACTCTAGAGTGCTGGGATATGGTTATGATCCACCATCTCCAGTTCAATTGAGAGAGTGGAGGAATGAGGCAGCTTGATTTTAAAGGTAGACAAGTCCTAAAGGGAACAATAGGTGGACTGGTGATTTCAAAAGTCATTTTCTGTAGTACTAAGGCACAGAAGAGTTCTTTCTCAGGTCAGTCCAGGTTCAGAGGATCCACTTTCTTCGTAGAACCTAGTTTATTTCAGAGTTCTGGTTGACCACACAAAGTATGTGCGACTCTGTCCTGTTTAGGTTTGGTCTGCTGAGGCCTCATACAGTAGTTCAGTTCAGAACACAGGCTTTCACAAAATTTCTTAATAAAACTTAAATATACACTCCTATGTGATGAAGAAGTACATATCTTTATGATGCCTTCTGAGAAATTAAATGACTTTCCAAACATGATTCTGTCAGCAATCCTGCATGAGATTTGCAAAGGAAGTCTTCACTAGAGAGTTTCTGTTTCTTTTTTTAAATAAATAAAAATCTTACATCATAAAAAAAGAGTAAGTGATCTGCTGTGGGCCAGTTGCTAAGTCAGTGATGATGAGGACACATCAGTTTCTCTGCCTATCACACTGTATAATCCAAGATTACAGGCATAGGAAAGTAACCATGGTATCTGGTCAGAGGCAAGGCTCTGGGACCATCCATATCACGCTGAAAGTGATAGGTAAAGCCCTCAGCAGTGAGCACAGGCTGCCTCAAAACTGGGCTGTCACAACAGATACCCTAGGAAGGAACTGAGCACGTAGGGCAACATCAGCCAAAGGAGGAAGTCTGTTGTGCACTGTACAGAGGCTGACCTATGGCAGGGAGACAGGGCTGAGCATAAATGTAATGAGAGAACTGAAGGCTGTTTTCAGTACCACAGTTACTCAGGAGTCAAACGGTCTGAAGGCTCCTGCAGCACCACACCAAGACTGGGGGATGAAAGGAAGGGAGGGAACCTCGTGCCAGCTTCAAGCACAAGATGGTAATGCAAGCAGCAAGTCACGTTCGCAGGTTGGGAACTGACTGGGCAGACATATTACCAACAAATGGGGGAGGCTTTATCTTTTATGCTCTTTTATGGAGAGCAGGAGAGGCTCCAGCATTTCATCTTGAGGATTTACAGAACAAGCCTTCCCTTTTGAGGAGTGGGTGGGTCCTGAGCTGGTAGGAGGAGGCTTTGCCCCAGTTCGTTCTAATTACATCAGAGAAACTCTAAGGTTCATGCTCATTAGTTTTACATATTTGGGTTAAGATAAAAAAAAACAGGGGGGAGGTCAGTTTCTAAACTGAAATTCTCTGTTTCATGTGAAATATGAGGAAAGCAGGCACACAGAGGGGACCTATGGTATGTCTTGCCAAGCAAACACAGTGTGCTGTTTCTTCTTTCAGTGAACTTTAAAATACCATATTCATTAAGACTGGCTGTGGTTGCCAAGCATTAAACAGGGCTCTGGGAGTCCTGTTGGGAGGGGGAGGAAGGATCACAGGAGCCAGAGGGGTCAGGAACACACCAGGAGAAGATGGCCATTAAAATTAACTGACCAGGACTTTTGGGAGCCTATAGGGGTTTGCCCGAGGCCCTCTGCATTTATGTTATGGCTGAGTAGCTTGGCGTTCTTGTGGAAATCCTAATAGTGGGATTGGGGGCTGACCCTGCCTCTTGTACTGCTTGTGGGATTCTTTCCCCAATACTGGGTTGCCTTGTCCAACCTTGATGCAATGATATGTGCCTAGTCTTACTGCGGCTTGTTATGCTGTGTTTTACTGATGTCCCTGGAGGTCCACTCTTCTCTATGGAGCAGGGACAGGGAAAGGGGAGGAGTCTGGGGGAGGGATTTGAATATAACATATGAGAGAAGAATAGGAAAATGATAAAATAGGGAGTTTCAGCTCTCTGCCCCAGTTTCCTCTTTTAAAAAAGAGTCTAAGACTCAAAGGGAAAAATTTGAACTGCCTGTGGGGCAGGAGTGTCTTTGTTGATAATGTTCTTCCTTCTCTCAGATGGCAGCTTACCAGAAATATCCCAAAACAACATCAGGTAGCAAAAGGAACATCATCCTTGGAAGGTAAGCAGTGGCCTCTCTCTGTAGGTCTCTACATTCCTAAGGCCAATGGTACTTCGCTTGTTACTGTACCTTGGAAGCTTGGAAACTTCTAACATGGCGGCAGAGATGGCTCAGCAGGTAAGCACACTTCCTGCCCTTCAGAACCCAGCACCCACATCAGGTTCTGTAACTCCATCTCCAGGAGATCTGACGTTCTCTTCTAGACTTATGGAAGCTCCAGCCCACATGACATTCATTCATTTCTTTAATATATTTTTGTGTTTCCCCTTTCATGACTTCTGCCTGTTGACTCAATTTCTCCTGCATTTCTTTAAGTGATTTTTGCAATTCCTCTTTATTGGCTTCTATCTGTTGAGCCATATTCTCCTGAATTTCTTTAAGTGATTTTTGTGTTTTCATTGTAAGGACTTCTAACTTATTCATGTTCTCCTGTATTTCTTTAAGAGATTTATTTATGTCCTTCTTGGGTTCCTCTAACAGCATCATTACCAATGATTTTAAATCTAAATCTTGTTTTTCTGGTGTGTTGGGGTATCCAGAACTTGCTGTTGTTGGAGAATTGGGTTCAGATGCTGCTATATTATCTTCCGTTAGTAATGTTCCTGCATTTGCCTTTTGTCATCTGGTTATCTCTGGAGTTAGTTAGCCCTGTTGTCACTGGCTGGTGCTTGAACCTCCTGTGGGCCTAGTTGAGCTGCCTGCACCAAGATGGTGGCTGGAGACCTCAGACCACGGGCTCCAACTAACCACAGGACTCCCTGCAGGTCAGGCGCTTTCCTGACTGAGCTCCCGGAGCCAAGATGGTGGCTGGCGACCTTAGACTGCGGGCTCAGTCTCATGACATTCATTCACACACACACACACACACACAAACACACACACACACACACACACACATACATGAATGAAAATAAAATCTTCAAAATGTAACCTTCAGACTAGTAGAATCATACATCTAGTGCACCAGGCAACAGCATGCCAAAGAATTTTCACCCGAAGAACTTCAGATGGCTGAGAAGCATCTTAAAAAATGTTCAACTTCATTAGTCATTAGGGAAATGCAAATCAAAACAACCCTGAGATTTCACCTTACACCAGTCAGAATGGCTAAGATTAAAAATTCAGGAGACAGCAGGTGTTGGCGAGGATGTAGAGAAAGAGGAACACTCCTCCACTGCTGGTGGGGTTGCAAATTGGTACAACCACTCTGGAAATCAGTCTGGCGGTTCCTCAGAAAACTGGGCATGTCACTTTCAGAAGATCCTGGTATACCACTCCTGGGCATATACCCAGAGGATTTCCCAGCATGTAATAAGGATACATGTTCCACTATGTTCATAGCAGCCCTATTTATAATAGCCAGAAGCTGGAAAGAACCCAGGTATCCCTCAACAGAAGAATGGATGCAGAAAATGTGTTATATATACACAATGGAGTACTATTCAGTCATTAGAAACAACGAATTGATGAAATTCTTAGGCAAATGGATGGAGCTAGAGAACATCATGCTAAGTGAGGTAACCCAGTCTCAAAAGATAAATCATGGTATGCACTCACTAATAAGTGGATATTAACCTAGAAAACTGGAATACCCAAAACATAATCCACACATCAAATGAGGTACGAGAAGAACGGAGGAGTGGCCCCTTGTTCTGGAAAGACTCAGTGTAGCAGTATAGGGCAAAACCAGAACAGAGAAGTGGGAAGGGGTGGGTGAGAGAACAGGGGGAGGGAAGAGGGCTTATAGGACTTTCGGGGAGTGGGGAGCCAGAAAAGGGGAAATCATATGAAATGTAAATAAAAATATATTTAATAAAAAAATAAAAAAAATTCAGTATTCAAAGTAAGAAGATGATTCCATGTTTGGTTCCATTTTTCACTGACTGTATTTTTTATTTATACACCATATTTATGAATGGATGTCATCTTGATTTTATCAATTAATTCAGTAAATGAATATTCTGTGAAAATATGCAAATCAAGAAGGAAGTTTACTTAAAAGAGTAACTTCCCATCTAGTGACTGTGGGTAACCAAGTGCAATGGCAGGGTCTAACTTGCTTTGAATGTGTCTAGAGCCTTTATGTACAGCTTAAAAGCTCTAAGAAGGTAACCCATTCTTGGGACTGAGATTTCCACTTAAAAATTCTAATCTTAAAGGAATAGAATTATTCACTGCTGTGGGGTACTTCTGCTCAAGTCTCTTTTAAAAAATTATTTTAAAAAGTAATAACGTTTCATAAGACTTTTTCATTCCTTCTTAGGTTTGGTTGATTTGCTTTTGAAGAGTCAATAGATGTTCCAAGCTCAGGGGCACTTAACCTGTGTGTGTGTGTGTGTGTGTGTGTGTGTGTACAGTTTCCTAACATCCCAGAGCATGGGAGCAGCCAGTGTTGCCATAGCAAAGGTGAACACTATATTTCCAAGGCACCCATTTGATGCATTCTAGCCCATCCTGTGGGAACCTAAGGGCTCTTCACTAGACACAGGGGGTATGATCAGACAGTCTGACATCCCCAACCTCTCAGTGCACTGAGTTCCCACCTCATTCTCACAGACCCTTTTCAGAAGGCTATAATTCCAAGAAGCACAGAGGCAACTGTGTCAGAGCAAATAGGACAAAACCAATAGAAAGGCAACCCAGTGGAGAAAGTGAAGGTTGCAGGAGCTGAAACAGGGAGGGTGATGGCTCTATTAGAGTTTCCTAGGAAGGGCTAGGCATGGAAATGCACACCTTTAATCAGCAATTGGAAGGCAGAGGCAGGTATCTCTCTGTTTGAGGCTAATAAAGGCTACTTAGTGAAACCCAATCTATGAAAAGATTTCCAAGGAAGACAAAATGAGAAGAGCTCCTAAGTCAATTTAAGAAACTTAGGACCCTTTAGTCCCCATCTATGGTGTTGCCAAGAATGAATAGTACAATAAGTCTTGTAGCCTACTAATACTAAATAAGAAGTCTCTCTCACACACACACACATTCTCCCTCCCTCCTTCCCTCTCCCTTTCTCCCTTCCTTCCATCTTTTTTCCTCTTATTCTCTCCCTCCTTAAAAATAAAAAGGAGGAAAAATCAGAATTCCACACTATAGTTTTGTCTACTGAGACTGCAGAAGCCTTTCCCAGGAAACCACCATGCCTTCCTGAGAGCTGGTGCTCAATACTGAACTTTTGTATTTAGAGGTAAAGCAGACAGGTTCTGGGGCCCTTCAGGGCCCCTCTTGTACTTCAGTATGTTTTCCTTTGTCTAGACGTGGAAGTTACTGGGTTGTGTTCCCTCCTACTTGAGTGATTTCTGATTCAAATGCTGTAAGCAGCATTCTTGGTACAAGACCACACTTAGTGATCTGATAACGAATGTTCTTCCTTCCCCTCAATGGTCAGCTTCAGTAGTGCTCCTGATAGGCTGGGTCAACCAGAATGTCCCAACCTCAGGTTTTGCCTCTCAGGAACTTTCCAGCCAATCATCCTGTTTCCCTACTTTCTCATATAACATAAGGGGAGCAGAAATCAGAAACATTAAGGAAATGAACAAAACAATACTGCAGGAATTAAAGGGAGAGTAGTTAAACAGGAACACTGGATGACTAAAATTGCAGGCAACAAGTCACATAGCACAATGCCTTTTCCATCTTTATCAAGGACTTAGGTGCTATCTCAATGATGTCTGCAGCTGCTGAGTGAGAAAGCAACATGAGCCTTGAGTGTGAACATTTTATCCTTTTCACAGGTGAAAGACACATTCTTACTATAGGGCTTAGCAACTTCTAAATATGTTTGGCTTTGTTTATTAAGCAGAGAACTTGTTCCTTTTTTGCTTATGGAAAGCACTTCCTGGCTTCCTTACAGATCTGGATTGCTGGCAGCATGGTTTTTATGCTTTCAGAGTAAATGAGTAAAATAAAAGTGACCTGAACACACACGCGGCCATCCTTTGACAGCATATCTAGATGGCTACTGAATGATCAACAGGCAGGGTAGTGCATACGATGTGAATATGCTGACAATTCCCTCGAGATTCACCCCTAGTGGCATGTACTAGGACATCATGCTACCCCTAACAGCCTACAACTGTTAACTTACTAATTGTTTGCACACCTCATATTTTTGGATATTGCTTGTTGGAATTAAGAGAAGCTCCAGAAAAGAAAACCTCTAGCAAGGAGATGAGCTGGCTACTAAGCAGGACGTAGGATGGAGGAGATAGAAGATGCCTTTTCCTTATCCCTTTACTCTTCTCTCTCAGAGCAAGTGGAAGAATAATGGCAGCAAAGAACTGGGAAGCAGAGAGAGTTGGGAAGGGTGAACATCGCGGCTCCCACAAACTGGGCAGTTCTAACTTCCCATTATCCTCTACGTCCTAGAGGCATGTTCGAGCTAACAGGCCCTATCCCCAATCTCCCCCTCTCTGTCTTCACACACGCAAAGCACTCACAGTCGCACTCTTTCTTCGGAGGGGTTATATTATCATGTACCTAAGTCTGTCCACCGCACACATCAGTTCCCGATGTGCTTGCTTGTTCGCTGCCTATGCTCTCTGCCCTTCGCTCTTTGTCCTTTTGCATTTTAAGCATGGCATCTGCATTCCTGAGTGACCACATTGTAACACCCATGCTGCTGCTGAGGCACTTCTGAGAACAGATTTTAGAGAATGTTTCGTGGTTGTTCGAAAGGGAGGAACCTTGTCCATAGACTGTGCAGTTTCTCCTGCTCTGCGTGGTCATTCTGCCAGCTGTTGGCAAAGTCAACTGAAGCCATAGACATAGCCATGGCTTACCACTGGACACCTGCAATACAACAAAGAAGGACACTGACATCCTTTGATTTTAAAGTCTACTGCCACAAAAGAGTATCAGAGCTTGAGGAGAAAGCCTTGGCAAGGAACACCAAGGCTGAGCCTTAGCAAACCTAAGGCAAAATGATATGTGCCAGATAACATCCTTGGTGGCTTCTGGGTACTTCAAAAGGTTCCTGATTTGAAGTGGTATTTGTGGTCATTTCAATTAAGGGCAATAATCTCTGGCCATAGCACTGTAGCTCTAAGGAGAACCACATTTAACTATATTCTCTGAAGCATGGCAACATTTCTAGAGTCTTAAATGATTCTATTAGTTCAAATTGACTGAATCAAAAATGACAGAATCACTGACACATGCACTCCATCTTGCTTTCTTCTATAGTGTATGTGTTTCTGAATCTTCTCCTCCCAGTTGCACAGCATGCACGCACACACACACACACACACACACACACACACACACAGAGAGAGAGAGAGGGGGGGGAGAGAGAGATACAAACACAGACATGTATATGTACACACCTATATACACATTCACATAGATACTAAGACACAGATATACACATACACTGAGACACAAGTACATACATATACTGAGACACACAGATACACATGCTCACACATATACATACATACACACATATACATACACACTCACATACAGACACATTCATGCACATACATAGTTGCATATACAGACAGACACATAGATACACACACCACATACACTAACACACCAGACTAGTTAAGGGTGTTTCACCTGGACTTATCGGCAGCCATATCTCCAGGGTTCTCAAAGTCAACTTAAAAGACTGAAACCATGAAATTCTACCAAACAAGGCAGATGGTTAGTACTCTGGACCTGGCACTCTTGGAAACCAGCAAGTGTTAGTGAAAAGATGACTTCGGCTTCTGACCTCTGGAGTTTAAATGGCTACATCACCCCACCTCAATTCCACCAGCGGCTTCTCCTTCCTTCCTGAACTTGTTCATACCTCCCACTCATCCAGTGGAAGTGAGCGTTGAATCACATATCTGTGCTAGACTAGGGGGTGAAGAAATGCAAATGCATGTCCCAGGGGATTTTAAAACTGTTTATCAGCCATGAGGGAGTCTTGGTCATCCCACCCACACAGTTTAGAAGCGTTATATTGTAGTGTGCTTATCCTGATATGGGTCCCTGAGGTCTGGGGTACATAGCTGTGCTTCAAAGTCCTTCCTGGGGTCCATAGTCATTGGTTATCTCTGTAAGGCCCTCAGCTTCAGATCAGGCTGTGTATCTGAGCTTTTGTATGCAACTTCAGAACAGTTCAACAGCTTTCAGTCCCTGAATGGAATGGCTAGAAATAATCACTTACACTAAGTCTAGTGAATGGCTATGCTGGGGCACAATGTCAGCATTTTCTTTTTGCTTCCTATCCAAGTGAGGCAGCTCTCAGGTTCTGGATTATGAAGTGCTACGGTGCATCTTAACTCAAAGAGCTAGCAGCAATGTGAATGCTCCTATCTTTCCCAAACTAACATTTGAACCTAACAATGTGATTACATCAGGAAGCAGAACCTTTAGGGAAGTGATTGACTGATAATAAGCATTCCCCATTCACCTTTTCAGTATTTAAAGAACTTGCCTAGCCCCTCAGGCACCGAACCACAAAGGACATCTTTTTAAAATTTTATTTACTTACACTTCAAATGCTATTCCCTTTCCTGGTTTCACCTCTGTGAACCCCAGTCCCATGCCCCCTTACCCTGCTTCTGTTAGGGTGCTCCCCCACCCAGCTTTCAAAAACAGTCCCACAAGACAGTTCTGGAAGGACCTAGTAGAATCCTGACTACAGACTGAAGAGCCTGTAAAATGGTAGGCAAAACTTTCTGTTGGCTAAATTTTCCAGTCTAAGGCATCTTGTTGTAACAGCCTGATAGGACAGTAGTGATACCTGTAGCATAACCTATGAAAACAACACTGACTGACAAGGCTCACGACAGCAACAAGGAGCTGTGCAAAGAAAGAATCTACAGCCAACTTGATTGCACCTGTGAACAGCAAGGCTGGAACCTGGAGCAGGACAACCTGTAAGTGTTTGGTCTCCTGGGCCTGCAGCAAGCCACATGGAAAGAATTCAAGAAGTTAGACCCTGGAAAACCAAATAACCCTATTAAAATGGGGTACAGAGTTAAAAAATTTTCACCTGAAGAACTTCAGATGGTCGAGAAGCATCTTAAAAAATGCTCAACATCATTAGTCATTAGGGAAATGTAAATCAAAACAATGCTGAGATTTCACCTCACACTAGTCAGAATGGCTAAGATTAAAAACTCAGGAGACAGCAGGTGTTGGCGAGGATGTAGAGAAAGAAGAGCACTCCTCCACTGCTGGTGGGAATGAAAATTGGTACAACCACTCTGGAAATCAGTCTGGTGGTTCCTCAGAAAACTGGGCATGACACTTCCGGAGGACCCTGCTATACTACTCCTGGGCATATGCCCAGAGGATTCCCCAGCATGCAATAAGGACACATGTTCCACTATGTTCATAGAAGCCTTATTTATAATAGCCAGAAGCTGGAAAGAACCCAGGTGTCCCTCAATGGAGGAATGGATACAAAAAATGTGGTATATTTACACAATGGAGTACTATTCAGCCATTAGAAACAATGAACTCATAAAATTCTTGGACAAATGGATGGAGCTAGAGAACATTATACTAAGTGAGGTAACCCATCTCAAAAGATCAGTCATGGAAAGCAGCAATAATTAAAACACAAGCATGTACACCTGCTTGCTCGCTCACTCACTTGCTCACACACACACACACACACACACACACACACACACACACAGCCTGAAAACCACAGGCTAAACTGGGTATCTATGTCAGGTCTACCATAATAAACACTACAAATGAAGGAACTCAGGCAACAAGCCAGAAACCATGTTTCAGGCAGCAGAAACCCCCCTCATTTCTGGAGACTAGCAGTTGAAGACCACAGTATTGGCTGCATTTGCTTCTCTGAGAGTCCCAGAGAAGAGCCTGCTTCAGGCTTCTCCTTGGATTCCTGTGACTTTACTATGATCTGTAGAATGCCTTGCCTTGTGGAAGAAGTACCTCAGTATCTCCCCTTCAGCTCCCAAGTAACTTTCCTTATGTGTCTGTGTCCCACTTCTCCATTTTATATGGATTCTGGTTATATTGGATTAGAGCTCCCTCTTCTCAAGTATGAGCGTACCACCACCAATTTAATTTGTAGACACCCTGTACCCAATATGACTACATTCCAAGAATCTTAGGGGCATGACACCAACATATTTTAGGAGAAAACTGCAAACTACAAATACCTCGATGGACAAGATAAAAAGTTGTGACCACTGTCCCAAGAAGCTAGGAGCAAGCTGGCTTTTCGCCCTATGCACAGTCAGGGTGCAGCATCATTTTTGAAGGTAAACCATTCATTAAACAAACCATCTATACAGGTATAATACCTTCCCTAGGTTTCCCCTTAACAAAGAATCAAATACAAACGTTTCATTCTGGTCTTTAAAGGCCCATGTGATATGGCAACCCATTTCCAAATCCTATGTACAGAAATCTTTATTCTGTTGTCAAATATGTGCTTACACATGAAAGTGTCCAAAATCTGAACTATCATTATGTAGGCTTCAGAATCTGCTGCATAAGTCCCCAACCTTGTTATTTCCATTGAGCATTATCTTCCCCTTACCTGACTCAGCATCTGACACACAAGGGTGCTCTGTCATAGTCAGTGGATGAATGAATGCTCATAGGATGTGAGTCACCCTTGGCTTTGTTCATTCTTTAATGCCTATCTGCATTCGATGATATCTCTGAAGTCTCATTTCGTATAGCTACATCTTTCTCTGAAGCCCACTACCACTGTTCAGATTCGGGACTCATGCATCTCACTCTGAAATTTCATAATCTTTAGTGCATCTCCTTCACTCAGCCTGTTAATCTTCTGGTAATATAGAAGATAATCCCTGTTATCTTCTGTATCAATGCTGCCAAGAAAAAAAATTCAAAATAGATATGTGACCAGTGCCTTCATCTGGTGATTCATTGTGGATGGGTTTCTGTCCAGGACCCCTGTCCTTGCATTAAGCAATCCTATAAGTGTACGTCTGGTCACAGAAAACTCATGTAGTTGTTTCCCTCCACATATGTGAGCCTGAACGAACTTATGGGACACTCATGGGGGAAATGGGAGATAATGGAGTGGCCTTAGTAATAAGTTCCATCCCCACAATTCTCCCCATCAGAAAAATGGTTTACAATAACATTTCTCTCAGATACATACCAAGGAGCTTATGTTCTAAAGATAGAAAGAGTTTAACTGTGCAATGTCCCCAGAAGGAGAAACATTGAAGACAAACAAAAATTGAGAAATTGAGCTATTCACAAATGTGCAGGAGACTGGGCACAGAATGCCTGCTAGCAAGGCCAGCTGACTTATTACCACAGGCATCTCAACTTCTCTTACTCTTGAAATTCATTCTCTTTCACTTTGACAAGCCTGCTGCCCACCTAGGCAGAGATGATAATGATATTTTATATGATAGAAAGTTCTGAGACAATGAGAAAGTAGAGAACAGATGCAGGAGAAGTTTAAAGTTGTGGTGTTTTACATCTGAGACCTGCCTTTCAGCAGAGCCATGATGAATCCTTGTGGGGTGGAAAGCCAGCCAGAAAGGTAGTCCTATCATACCCAAACAGATGAGCTTTGGAACATGGCATGAGATTGCTAAAGCTCAGTTACATTAACCAAAACTCAGTGACAAGCACAAGGAGTGAACGCCAGGATTAGATTCTAGTACCCTAAATGTCACCCAAATGCCATGCACTGAAGCCTTGGTTCTAGCCTCTTGTACAACCTGAAGATGATGAAACCTTTAAAGGTAAGGCCTAATAAGAGGAAATTGGATCACTTAGAGCCAGGCCTCCTCCATTCTCTGTTGCTCACAGGTACAGGACATTTATGGACAACAAGTTCCTGCCATAGAGAGGAAGAGCTGAAATAAACTTCTTTTTCTTTAAGTTAATTTATTATAAGCATTATTCCAAGCAAATGACAAGTACTATCTGATGGCCTTGTAACAAGGGATATCTGACATTTAAACAATGAAGTTGTGTCCTGAAACCCTTGCAAAGTCTATGGAGTTACTCATGAGAGCAGGGGATGAACTCATTGTTCCATTCATTCATCTGTTCCTTTCACAAGCATTCTGGACCGGATTCTAGGAGATGACTTTGAGAAAGACATGTGTAATATTAGGATGGAGGCATGTTAGCTATACCCTCACTAACTACAGGACTGAAGTAGGATGGATACAAGAATGAGGCCAGCATGGGGTGTACAGAAGTATAAGGCCAGCCTTAAATGAAAACATGTAAAATAATAGCTAATAAAACCAAACAGATGTAAAGACATGTGTTTTTGGTCAGTAACTCATGAATGAACAAGTAGCTGATACGCACAGAATTATTGGCTCATGAGTTGGATGTAAGAGTATTTATTTAGAACATAGACAGAAATATAAATTTAAGAAAATGGCAATAGGAGAGTTTCTTCTAGAATCTGTGACCATTCCAGTCACAGGTTATGACTTCCTTTCTATTGGGTGAGCCTTAAGTCCAACTAGACAGGTGTTGGTTGCCACCAAGATAAAGATGTCACCATTGCACTGTTGGATGTATCTTTCCAGGCCAGTCATTACTCTGGTTCTCAACTTTATAGCTTGTTGGGACAACCCATTGTTATCATCTTAGCAAATTGCACAGAGGGTTTCAGAGCAGTTCCAGCTCAATATCTCCAAATCCTGAGCCAAAAGTATATGGCGTCTTTGGCAACAGGGTCTTACCTTCAAGTTCTTCAAGTCAACCAAGTCAACCAAAGGTAATGACAATTCCCCTGAACCAAAACCTTTAAGGGAGGTTTCCCATGCACAGCATTGGTGGGGTAGGTTGTTAGATCTTTCAGGAACAGTGTCATTTTATGTGTTCCACTAAACTACATGTGTGTGTGAGTGTGTGTGTGTGTGTGTGTGTGTGTGTGTGATGTTTGTTAAATAAGCTTATAAAATGTATTTAGCTCTCCTTCCTCCCTGTCAATACTGTACTATCTCTCCCTTGCCAAGCAAAGTATCCCTTCTGGGTATTCCCATTTTCCCATTCACAGCATCTGTGCCCTGATTGTCTCCTCTCTATACTTCTCCTCTTCAGTGCCCCCAAGGTCCCTTTTGACTTTCCTGGCTTCTATGGTTACTTCAGGCAGTTATTTCTTCTATATGGGTCTGGATGAACACACTAGGTATGATATTGTCCAGCTCTATCCATTTACTTGCAAATTTCATGTCATTTTTTATTTATACCTAAATAAAAATACACTGTGAATTTGTACCACATTTTCATACCCATTCATCAGTTGAAGAACATGTAGCCTGTTTCCTTTTCCCAATTATTGGGAAGAGAGCTGCAATGAATATGGTTGAGCAAGTTTCTGCTAGTACATGGAATCATTTGGGCATGTGCCATGGACAGAAACAGCTGGGTCATCTAGTAGATCTATTTTTAGCTATCTGATTTCCGAAATGTGGACACAATTTGTCTTCCCACCAACAGTGAATAAGAGTTCCTCTTTCTTCATACCCTCACCAGAATTTGTTGTCAGTTTTCTTCCTTAATTTTATCCATTCTGAATGGGGTAAGATGAAATCTCAGAATAGCTTTAAGTGGCACTTCTGTGATGGCTGAAGATGACAAATACTTTCTGAGATACTCGTTATCTGTTTTTATTTCTTCTTCTATTCAGATCCATTTTTTAAGTTGGGTTATTTTTTCTTACTTTTTGGAGTGCATGTGCATTTGTATTATAAGCTATTCTTTGTATAATATGAATATTAATCTTCTATCTTATAAATAGATGTCAAAGATTCACATTCTAGAGGCTTCCACTTGACTCTCACTATTTTGTTGCAGTTAAGTACTTTTTTAGTTTTATGAAGCTCCATTTGTCTATTATTGATCTTAAATCATAGTAAAATGTAGTGCTAACATAAAAGTCCATTCTGAGCATATATCTTGTAGGGTATCACTGTCTGTGTTTTATTTTAGGATTTTCAGAATTTCCAGCTTCACACTGAGGCATACAGTCCACCTGTAGCTCATTTGTGTATATATTGTGTATGTGATACATATAAGTCTACTTTTATTTTTCTGTGTGTAAAATCCAGTTTCCCCAGAACAATTTATTGAAGATGTTGAAGATGTTCACAGTGTGAAGTTTTGGCCAAATACTAGATGGCTCTAATTATATACAATAATTTATGTCTTCTATTTTGATTCATCAATTGCCCCATCTGATTTTGTGTTAATACAATGCTGTTTTTATTACTATGACTCTACAATATAGTTTGAAATATAGTCTGGCAAGCCCACCAATATTGTTCTTTTGGCTTAGAGTTTCTTTGCCTATCCAGGGCTTTTTTGTGGATCTATATGAATTTGAACAATGTTTTTCTAATCTTCTATAT
Organism: Apodemus sylvaticus; assembly: GCF_947179515.1. NCBI lineage: Eukaryota > Metazoa > Chordata > Mammalia > Rodentia > Muridae > Apodemus > Apodemus sylvaticus. Next base: position 155,543,793 of record NC_067472.1, on the reverse strand, counting down.
AACCTTATGGGGTATTGATTGGAATTGCATTGACTTTATGAATGCTTCTGGTAGAATGGTCATTTTCATAATATTAATTATACTAATACATTACCATGGGTTGTTAACATCTTTTAGTGTCTTCTTCAATTCTTTTCTTCTGGTATTTAAAAATTCCAATGTAATGGTATTTTATCTCTTTGGTAAGGTTAATTTCATATTTTATCTTGAGCCTTCTATAAATTGGAGTGTTCCTATGATCTAATGCTTGCTTTAGCAGTGCCGGGTATGGGTCCAATCCCATGTAGTTTTGATTTTGTTTGAGGAATCATGGACACCAACATTTAGTTATTAATGCTTATTGATTTCTGACTCTCTTTTTGTTTTCTTCATTCAATTTTGTGTTCTGGAAATTCTAGCTTTATTTGTGTTCTTTCTGTAGCCTCTTGAGTATGCTTCTTTTTCTCTTCAATCCAAAGTTTTGCTTCTGGTATTCTCTGTAGGGCTGATTTATTGGACATAAATTCTTTTTGTATGTTTTTATCATGAAAATTTTTTCTTTCACTTTCAACTATGGCAGATGGTTTTGTTGGGTAGTCTGGATTGGCATCTGTTGTCTTTAGAAAGCTCCAAGCCCTCTGGCTTTTCAAGCCTCCATGGGCAAGTCAGGTTTTTTTTTGTTTTGTTTGTTTTTGTTTTCATAAATAGAATTTTAAAATTATGTGACTTGTTAATTTTTCTTTCAGCTTCCAATGTCTTTTCTTTGTTCAGTATAGTTAGTGTTGAGATTATACTGTACCATGCAGATGATTTTCCTGCCAATTTAGCATTCTATATCAGTGTCAGTATCAGTATTAATATCAGTATCAGTATCAATATCAGTATGGTTATGTGTTTCCTTATTTTGGGGTTGTCCTCTTCTATGATGCTGTTGAACACTGTGCAGTTGGCATAAAAGGTAAGGGAGCTGGGCTCAGGCTCACTATTTCTCTTTCTCTGTCTCTGTCTCTGTCTTGATTCTCTCTCTCTGTCTCTGTCTCTGTCTCTCTCTCTCTCTCTCTCTCTCTCTCTCTCTCTCTTTCTCTCTCTCTCTTTCTCTCTCTCTCTCTTTCTTTCTTTCCATTTTTTTCAGACCTGGTCTCACTGTAGCTGACACTATGTAGACCAAGCTGGCTTCAGTCTTGTAGACATCAGACTGATGGCCTCCAGAGTGTACCACTACACCTGACACAGATTCTTTCATTTCTTAAAAGAATATTGAAGCCACCTATGTGACTGTCTTCTTGGCAGATAAGAAAAGAGATTTATGCTTCCATAAAGCAGATATTTCTAGAAGATATACATAATTAACTTTATTTACTTTCCTTCAAAGACTAACTTTTCATATAAAAAAACAAAAACATTTGGCAACAGAAAACTTGCCCTTCTTCAATATTCCTGAGAGTAGTCCAAGAGACTCAAGTCAAGAAAGCAATGTCTTGAGTAAGGTTTCTTTGGGCTTAGCTCTTGCCCCAAGTTACTTGTGAGAATATTTAAAATTAACATTTTTTCCATATGAACTTCAAACCTCATTTCATAAGAATTTCATTCCATATGAATGAATCTTCAATTGTTCAATTTGTCAATTAAGCTATGCTTTCTTCAGTATGCTTTGATGCCTTTTTTGAAAATCAGTTGGCTATAGTAATTAGGTTTAATGCTGGATTCTATTTTGTTCCATTTGTCTATACATTTTTGTCTAATGCCAACGTCATGCCCCTTTGGATATCACATTTCTGCAATGTGTATTACAATGTTTCCTATTCTGCTCACTTATTCTTGATGGCATTGGCTGTCTGGTTGCTATGCCCTAATAAGATAGTTTGTTCTAGATCATTGAAGAATGAAGGATACTGGTAACAAAAATTTGGGAAGAAGTTGCAAGACAGATAAAGGAAGGTTGTCTGCAACCAGTTCATGATGTAAACATGTATTGAATTACATGTGAAAGCATAATGTAAATACATGTTAATTAACATGTGGAAAATTAGTACATGTTAATCCAAATAAATTAACTTTACATTCTTTTCAAACCAAATTACATAGCTTTTGTGAAATTCATTATAATAGACCAACAATATTACTAAGGACAAAAAGAAATCTCAGGTAAAATATCCATTTTAAAATTTAGAGAATCCAAAAAAGACAGAGGACAGACATACAGAAAGAAAATGTATATGTTTTAAATTTCTCCCTAAAGACTTTTTTCTCAAGCTAGAATAGTATAAAAGACACGGAGGAGAGACCAGCAGCCAATATGAAGAAATCAGGAGGATTTTACACAGAGTTTGGGGCTACCATAAAGTTAAAAAAGTAGTAGCTACAAGTTCTTAGAAAGCAAGTGACAAAGCAGAGCTCAGTGGTACAGGCCTGTGAGCCCAACTACTTGGAAGGCTGAGGTGAAGAGATTGCAAAATCAATATTTACCCGGGTTGTAGAGTTCCAGCCAGCCAGCTTGGAGACCCTACTTCAACATTAAAACGTTGAAAGGCTGTGATGTGAAGCTCAGTTTGGTGTACGTACATAAAGCCCTATATTTCATCCCACGTGCTAAAAGAAAAAGTAACCAATGACAGAACTAACCCCCAAAATAATAGTTGCCTCTCAATACATTTACTGACTTAACTGCACAGAGTAGGGATGATCGTGAAGTTGAGAATAAGAGAAAGGCCCTCAGGTGACACCTTTAATGAACCGCACTTAGAAAACGGAGATACCAGTGTCAAAATGAGCCTCAGCAAGACAATAGGCCATCTTATACTGTCACAGACATGCACAGAGGTGTGAAACACAACTTAACACATTCTGGTGCACAATCAACACTGCCTGTCATGCTGTGAAGTAAAATCAAATAACACAACACAATCAGAATTAGAATTGGCCAGATATGGCGGTTCTTTGAGTTTAATGATCTACGTATGCAAGAAAACAGATTGCAACACAGAGACTCCACAAATGGGCCACTGTTAGAATCAAACCACAATTTTACAACCCAAATTACTAAACATTAGAAGTGAGTAGATACAAGGCTTCCACGGATCACGGACCAGATGAGGGGAGACTTGGCAATTAAAAGGTGAGTCAGAAAGCTTTGCACCAAGTACAGTACAGAGCTGAAAGGGACAAGAAAGAGCACAGACAGCAGGGACAAAGAAGGGTGTGGGAGATTTCAGGTGACTAGAGCCACAGAACACAAGAAAGGAAGCAATGATGAAGCAATGTGGGAGATAACAATGAGAACACCTTCATTCATTTCTGGCTCGTGAGATGTTCTACACCTCTGTGTATGCTGTCTCTCTGGATGTCAGAATTTGTTCATCTTCTCTAACTATGGTAACTGTACCACTGCTGAACTTCTCCCCTTCCCTTTCCACCATCTTCTACCTAGACTCTGGGCACTCACTTTTTTATCCTTAAGAAGAAATAACATTTGAATTCTTATTTAAGAGTGGGATCATGGTTATTTGTCTTTCTTGTCTGGTTTAGCATAACATTCTCCAGGTTTACCCAGGCTTCTGTGGATGAATAGACACTTATGATAATACCCAAGGTTCATATATACTATACTGTATTCATTAATGACTGGTAGGTTGACTCTGTATCTTGACTGTAACCAATGTTCTTGTTGCACAAAGAAATAAATATTCATGGTCTTGGATGTGTTGCTTGTTCTTATTTCATCATCACACAGTGTTTACCAGAACCTAAAAATCACAATATACATATACACATATATATACATATATATTTATATGAAATCAGTATGTCAATCAAAAATGACAACAAATAGAGTAACATTTTTTTCACGCATGAATGTAGGATATCAAATTCCAAAAGCAAAAGTGCTATAAACCTTGGGTGGCAAGAAACCACAAAAGCAAGGCAGGCCCCATGCTGCTTTAGCCATCACTTCCTTTAGTTTTTCTTGAACCAGGATGCTTTCAGCAAAATTCTAAAAAAGCAGGAGATCCTCTTTCAGGATGATCAGTCTCTCTAGAGTGAACAATGCTGTCTGACATCCCTCCTTAAACTAAGTTCTGCTTCAAGAGGACAGCAATGAGGTTGGTGGGCCTCAATTTTCTCCTATCACCCTTAGGCCTGTTCAGCATTGTGGGTTCCCAGGGCAGATGAGAAATGGTAGAGCACTGTCCATATCCAGGACAAGCTCTCAGAGCTCACAGCAGGAGTAGGGCCACTCCCTACCCAAATCAGACTTGGGCCTACTCAACAACATAGGGCCCCCCCCCCATGTCATGATAGGTCATGATAGGTCATGATAGGACCAGTTAGGCTTCTGTTGGGTTCTCAGAAATCATGTGACTGGGAGTCTGTGAATCTAACTGACAATCATGGAAAGCCCCTGACTTTTCCAATGGGCTTTGCTTTTTTGAATAGATACATCATTAATATCTTCCTGTCTTCAACTGGGTCCAAATATGCAAGTTAGGTTATTTTTCTCCCTTGTCCTTTTTCTTCTTTTCTCCACTGACTCAAGCTATATGAACTAGCCATTCAATAAACATGCTGTCCTCCAACACAGTGTCCTGGATCACTTATACCCTCCATACTTCCTTCCATCTGAGACCCTGATCCACATCTCCTCTGCACCCTGAAACCACAGATCTGCAAAGGCCGAGGGGGGTAGAGAACCAGTTCTGAATACTTAGGTTATAAGTCACAAGGTTATATATAACAAGGTATATTCTAGTGATGTCTAGCCTGTTGCTGTGCCGTCTTAAGCCACCTGCTATTCCTTAAGTCTCAGTGATTGGACTTCCAGAGATGAGCTGGTTACAGAACATTCAAGGAAGAAAGAATCAGTGTCGAGCCACACAGAGCATGACTACAGTCCTGCAGCATCTGGGAAAAGTGACAGTACTGAGCTCTCATAAGACTAGCTCAGTAGTTTCCAGGGTTAGTGGACAGAGAAGGAACAGGTACTAAATAAAGATATGATCCTACCTGACCCATACTTGTTATCCAGAGTTCAGGGTGCAAAGAAAGTCTTCCTGTAAGCTATGCACTTTCTGGGTTCTCTGGACTTTGTGCCCAAATTTTCAGGAGATGAAAATTAAATATTTTAATTTTCAGAAAGGAAAAAGTGATCCTAACCCTGCAATATGCTGAGCCCTCAATATCTCAGTGCTTAGGCAAAGTGGCATTGCTATAGCATACACAGCTGCATTTCACTCCATTGCCTTGTGGATGTCCTGAGATGACCACTAAGCTGACCATACTTAGACTCATCCCCATGAGATGCCAACGTGCTTCATTTAACTCAACACAGATATGAACAATGGGCAGCTCATCAGTATACCCTGGAGATTAAACTTTCTGAAAAGGCTACATCAATTAGAGATTGTCAAAAATGAAGTTACATGTGCTTTCTTGATCCTGAATAACCTATATCTACCAGGAGCTGCTGCATACATCAAGCTACACTGCAGTGGCCAACCCAGAGGATGCTATGACAACTCTGCTTAAAGTGATATTCTCTGGTCCTAAAGGGAGTAAGCATTAACAACTGCAGTACATCAATGTCTGTCTGTGAAATGGACTGAACTCTACTGTAGTCTGTTTCACTGACTAGCTGGAAGTTCTAAAATTAAAACCCCAGTATCTAAAAAGCCAATAAAAAGCCCATGAAATGCCAGTATTAACAACCATTGTCTTTCTTAATTTTCTGATTTCTCAGCAGCTATTTGGGAGAAATTATATAATCTTATCAAAATTTAACATTGTCAATTAGCTAATTATTAGCTAAAGCTAAATAGAAACCTTACATCCAGAAACCCTGAAGAATATACCTCCAAATGATGCTTTTTCTCATAATACCTTCTTAATTGGGTTATTTTAATTTCTGTCATCCACCTTTTATTGCTGACTCAACCCTCATTACTATCAATTATCTACTCAATACTTTTCATTTTTGGCCAGGTCCACATTTCACTTTTGAGCATCTTATTTTCTCAAACGATGGCGTGGCTTCACAAGTGTGTGAATTGAGTCTTTTGTGAGTCTCACTCTCCAGCAGCAAAAGGACTTTTGAGAAGCATTTTTGAGATTGTCTTAGGAAGTCACGGAGGTCTCTCAAGAGGTTAGCCATGCTCCTACCCACAAGCTGAAGGGCAGGTCTAACTTCACTCTAGCACCAGATACAACTATGCCTTTGCTTCCCTCAGAGCCAGACTTTCTTTGTTTTGCCTTACCTGCATCCAACATAATGCCAAACATACATCAACAGCTATTTAATGATTTAAGAAACTGAAATAGAGAGATCCTGTAATACAGAATAAAGCAATTACATACTTGTGTGGAAGCCAAGCCCATTTACATTCTAGGCAAGCACTCTGTGATGTTGCAACATCCTCAGCCTTGTTTTTGTTTTTGTTTTTTCATTGTTGTTTTTGTTTTGTTTTGTTTTCTTTTATTTTTGTTTGGTTGGGATTTTTGGAGACAGAATGTCACTACACAGCTGAGGCAGCTCTGAAACTCATAATCCTCTTGCCTCAGCCTTCTAGTGATGGGATTACAGGTAACTGACAGCTGTGCATGTGCTTCCTAAAGATGCCCTAGCTCACCCTATGCTTCATGGTACCGAGTCAAGATAGTGCATCTTATCTCTTCCTCAGGAAGCCAAATACAGGAATCCATTAGAAAAATTTAGCCCTGCTGAAATATGATATTAAGCATGCCACTGCTCCAGAGTGAAAAGCATCTGTGGCTCAGATTGTTTGTTGTTTCCTAAGGAAGGTTTCCATTTCCCATAATAAAGGGCAGCCACCTGTCCTGCAGAGCCTTCACTGCAGGAGATCTGAAATCTAATAAGCATAGAAACATAGGCCCCTTCTTCTGAACAGCTCACAATGCCAATTTGAGAAGGACCACTCTTTTTAAACTTTTAAGTTACATGTATTTATTTGTGTGTTTGTGTACCTATTGTGTTTATATGTGTATACTGTGTACACAAGCATGCATGTTACAATGCATTGAAGTCAGGAGACAACTTGTGGGAATCAGTTCTTTCCTTCTTCCTGTGGGTTCCGGGAATAGAACCCAAGTCTTTGGGTTTATCGGTAAATGTCTCTACCTGTTGAGCCATCTTGTCATCCATTATTAAGATCATTCTTAACCATTTGGTGGGAACGCCAGAATTCAAGATTTAAATTCTAACAAGGGGAATGAAGGAGGTAGGTAGAAAGGCACTTGCTTAGCATGCACAAAGTTCTGGGTTTGAGCCACAACACTGCATAAACCAAGAATGGTGGTCCATACTATAATTCCAAGATTCAGATCAGAAGTTCAAGGTAATCTTGGTTACACAGAACATCCAGAGCTGGCCAGGGTCACACGATACCATATCTCAAAAAAAAATCATAAAAGGATAAAGCAAGAATTACAAAGAGTGCTTAATGATAGCTGTACCAATTCATAGAACACATGTTTAAGAAGACTTTTACACTTTCACAGACCTAAGATATAGCTCAGACCTCTCCATCTTTTTTCAGGCCTTAATCTTCCAAGTCCAGGATATTTCTTTTCCAACATTCATTTATCTCCTATTGAGTCATATAAGGGACCTTGCAAGGCTGCCTCCATTGGCAAATGACCATGCTGACTTCGTTGAAAAAGTCTGTTCCAACTCTGCCAACCTGCTAACCTGTCATGAAACAAGTTTGATCCTAGGTGAAGTCCTTGTCTTCTCTCAGTCATGACACTTAGGAACAACTTCTGGCACATTTGATTTCCACACAAAAATGCCCAACCAGAGTATAATTATGAGTAGAAAGTGCATCTTCAAGCTCCAAAAGCTTGATAAACCTCCGGGCCCACCAATGTACCATCCTTACTAAAGTGATGTGTGTTTGTGTCTCAGTGTTAGAGAAAAATCAAAGTGAGACACAAAAATGCTAAGAAGTTGTGTGAATCAATGGCAACCCAACTAAACTCCAGAGTAAAAAACACAAATACATTAAAAATGAGTACTTTCTTAGCACAGTTAGCTGAATAATTACTTACCAGGTAAGGGAAGATTACATTTTTAATTGATTTTAATGTATCAGCCATTTCTAGTCCATGTGTTGTATGAAGCAAGTTTCTTCTTTTTTTTTTTTTCATTTCACCTCTCTGTTCACACTTAGAGATGACATTGATGTTACTTTTTTGTTTGGAGGTTTTGTTTTTGATGCTACAGATTGCACACAGAACTTCAAACATGCTACCATTCTACCATAAGCCACACCTTTAAGATTTTTTTAAAAAAGAGAATCATGTATAACAATTTTACCATGACATATATGCCTTCTATGGGAGACCAAGACTTTCAGTGTCTGGCAACTAAAGAGATGTTCTTGTTACTGATTTGGAAGTATTAATCCAATGCACCAAACACAGAAAATAGAAGGCACATGCTGGCATGTTGGCAACTCTCTGTCCTTTCTCTTATACATCCCCCAGATTCCAAGGAACTAGGCACAGAGAAGCTACACATGGGACATTGTTGACAACGTCAACTGGCCCGCTATGGGACTTCTACATGCATCTAATCAGGAGGCACACCACAGCTGGCAGACATGTCAGGTGGCCTGGTGTAATACATTCTAGTACAACATCATGTGCTTAGCAGCTAAGCATTGTCCATGTGGAATCACTTCTCTCACTGGACTTATGTGCATCCCTAATATTAGTGAGGTCACATCAAGTCAATGAGTACACAACCCTAACTAATCCCATTAGAAAGGCATGCACTATCTATATATGTAAGAATGGGAACAATCTTGATCTTCAAAGCAATGACACACTGCTGGTGTCACACTGCCCCTTCTGATTCTTAAAGACTATTTTCAATACCATGGAACTTAACACGAGTCAATAGTGGGCTTTAAACCTGCTTGATAAAACTGCAACAGAAATACAGTGGAGACTGTAAGCATGAAGGTGAAGAGGAGTTGCCAAGTTAAACACAGGTGCTTCTTACCATGTTTATGGATGACACAGGACCAATGCTGTTAACATAAATGTCCACATCGATCACAGTTGGCTTTACTGTGGGGGGAAAATACATATATGTTAGTACTTTACAGTATAGAGAAAAGTAAAGAGCACAACCCAATCAATGTCTGGAGGACTCAGCCACTAACAGCATAGGTCTATGCTGCCCAGGTGGGTGGATCTCTCTCAGGGACATAATTTGCACTTAAAACTACTCTCATCTTGTCTTCTTAAAATTTCAAAGGATGAGAGAGTTTCTGACTTGAATGTATTGAGCTGTTTGAAAGTAAGATAGCTACCCACTGCAAATTGCCAGTAACAGATGACTATAAAGATTTTCGATGTTACTTAAGTTGATTTTATGGAAAAGAAATGAGATAAAATATGAGACATTGCATAAGTAATTTAATGTCAAACTTGCTATAAAGATAAATCACAAGATGAGCAATATCAGTGGTAGATTAAAAAAAAAAAAACCCTACAGTTTCAAAGCAAAGTTCTAGTGGCTCCAAACTCCAAAGAAAAAAGGAAAACATGGCTTCTTATCATCATTATCCTATAAGGAGACAGACACATTTCTAGCACAGAGTTAAAATGCTATAGTCAAAAAAGTAAAAATCATGTGGATAAAAATATGACCTTTTCCAAGGATAAAGGTGTACAGCTCCTATGAGCAGCACACATTCAGGTTAAAACTGATGTAGAAATCCTGTGTGCACCACATAAGTATGAGTGTGCATAGTTCCTGTGAGTAGCACACACTGTGGGTTAACTGTAGGTTAATTTAGATTCAAGAAGGCCAGTTCTTCTTCCCTCGCCTGGAGTGGAACTGAACACCACCAATGAGGAGACAGAGAGTCTGCAGAGCCCGAGCTCAGGGTCCAATGGCCTCTTCAGGGGGAAACCTCTTTATCACCATTCAGGGACTGAAGAAGGAGAGAGCAGAGCCAATTTCAGAATATGTCTACCCAGGAGGAATATAAACAAGATGCATGAACTTTTCCATGCATGAGGTTTCCATGGAAACAAGATTGTTTGCTTCTGTGTTTTTTTTCAATGGGCCTCCTTCAGTTTTGCTAAATAACTGTTCATTCATAAATGGACTCCACATTTTTGCTTCTGGAACTGAGTGGTATCTGAGTTTCCAGGCTCAAAAACTTAAGAAACTTTGGCCAGGATAGTAGTTTTCAGACTTTTCTGAGATGAAATCAATTGTCATGAATTTGAGCTAACTCCGTGAACATCTGTCAACACCACTAGGCTGTGTTAGTTACAAAGAGCTGGTAGCATTTTGCATGAAATTCCCAACACAATTCTACTGCTATACACATGACTAATTTCAGATAAGCATGCCCAAAACTAGGATTCTCTGATTATCAAAATGATAAACAGCACTTTCTTTGCCTTCACTGGATTCCGCTGTGTTCTGTTTTCACACCCAACAGCCTTAGATTGTGCTGTGTAGACCGTGTGACATTAGCCAAGACATTTTGCAAATGGATTTTTGGGTTGTTTCAGAGTATTTATTAGAGTCTGGATTTCCAGAGTTTGTTAATCTCATTAAATAAGAGGGCTTTTAGACACAAAGCCTGAATGATTTAAAGTGGAAAGTGTGAAATGTACTGAATGCAATCACATAGCAAAGGATTTAAGGAGGCATTTGGAGTGCAGACGCATCCTTACACACATACGCTCATAAATGCTGGGGGAACCACTGCTTTTAGGAGCTGTTATTGGGCAAAGTCATGATAATTTCAGTGGCATATTTTAGAATGCCATCTGACAGCTGTGCCCAGGAAACATACAGGCCACACTTGAAAATTCAGACACTACAGATAGAGTTCTGACACAAAGGCTTTCAACAAACACAACAGACATCTAAATAGGGAAAAAAGCAGTGTTTTTAGCAAACAATGCTAGGAAAACTAGATATCCAAGAGCAAAAAAATAAATTTGGACCCTTATACCTCACTTCATATTCAAAAAATAAACTCAAAGTAGGTTAAGTAAGTCACTGTACCTAAAACTATAGAAATACAAGAAGTAAAGATAGAGTTGGGGTACTATGATATATAGTTTTGTGATCGTGTCTTGCACTTCATCCATATGAAAATCCCAGACAACAAAAAGAAAAAATAAATACATTTTACTTCACCAAATCTAAACCTATGTACAAAAGGCAGAACATAATGAAACAGACACCATATCATGGGAAAGGCTATGACCCTATGGGGACAGTATAGCCTACATTTCCCCCTCAACTCAGTCACACACCCATATCAGATGCATACATATTTTGGATTTTTGGTTTGTTTTTCCCACCACACCACCATGCTATCTCTCACCCTACTTTAGGCAACCAATGAGAAAGCTGAGTTACTATCTGAGGAGTCATTACCGAGACAAAACCTGGTACCCATTAGAGAGGCACATGGCAGGCCTTTCTATAGGAGGCACAGGCTCAGAGTAGGTGATCTGACAATGAACAGAGAGATGGGTAGCTGACCCTTAGTCTCTAGAATCTGTAGATAGTAATGCTCTGTCCTGGTTATTGCCATCACCACAGGAACCCTGTAATGGTAAAAACTGAAAAGAAATATCTTAAGGATAGTTCATAGCCTCAGTGCCTCTGAGAGTTGATACTAAAATTTCTGCTGTTAAAATTTCTATCAGAGAACTTATCCAGCTGATAAACAGCTTCAGCAAAGTGGGCAGATATAAAATTAACTCAATGAAATCAGTGGTCTTCTTTTATACAAATGATAAACAGTCTGAGAAAGAAATTAGAGATACAACTCCCCGTCACAATAGCCACAAATAATATAAAATACCTTGGGATAATGCTAACCAAACAAATGAAAGACCTTTATGACAATAACTTCAAGTATCTCAAGAAAGAAATCGAAGATCTCAGGAAATAGAGAGATCTCTTATGCTCATGGATTGGCAAAATTAACATAGTAAAAATGGCAACCCTACCAAAGGCAATCTATAGATTCAATGCAATCCCCATCAAAATCCCAACACAATCCTTCAAAGACATGCAAAGAGCAATTCTCAAATTCATCTGGAAAGGCAAAAAACCCAGAATAATGAAAACAATTCTTAACAATAAAAGAACAATTGGGGGAATTACCATACCTGACCTCAAGCTTTACTACAGAGCAATAGTGATAAAAACTGCATGGTATTGGTACAGAGACAGATATGTTGATCAATGGAATAGACTTGAAGACCCAGAAATAAAGCCACAAACTTACAAACACTTGATCTTTGACAAAGAAGCCAAAAATATACGATGTAAAAATTAAAGCATCTTGAATAAATGGTGCTGGTCTAACTGGCTGCTCATATGTAGAAAAATGAAAATAGACCCTTATTTTTCACCATGCACAAAGCTCAAGTCCAAGTGGATCAAGGACCTCAACATAAAACCAGATACACTGAATCTAATGGAAGAAAAAGTGGGAAAGAGCCTTGAACTCATTGGCACAGGGGGGAAATTTCCTAAATAGAAGTCTAATGGCTCATGCTCTAAGATCAAGAATTGATAAATGGGACCTCATGAAAATCAAATCAAAACCCAATCAAAAAAGGGGTATAGAACTAAAACCGAGATTTCACAACTGAGAAATCTTGAATGGCTGAGAAGTACCTAAAGAAATGTTCAAAGTCCTTAGTGATCAGAGAAATGCAAATCAAAACAGCCCTGAGGTTACACCTTACACCATTCAGAATGGCTAAAACTCAGGTGACAACACATGTTGGAGAGGATGTGGAGAAAGAGGAACACTCTTTGATTGCTGGTGGGATTGCAAACTGGTACAACTACTCTGTAAATCAATCTGGAGATTCCTCAGAAAATTGGAGATAGATCTACCTGAAGACCCAGTTATATCACTCTTGGGAATATACCCAAAAATATACCATGCCACAGGGGCACATGTTCCACTATGTTCATAGTGGCCTTATTTGTGATAGCTAGAAGCTGAAAACAACCTAGATGTCCCAAGACAGAAGAATGGATACAGAAAATGTGGTTCATTTATACAATGAAATACTACTCAGTTATGAAGAACAATGACATCCTGAGATTTGTTGGCAAATGGATGCAACTAGGAAATATCATCTTGAACAAGTTAACTCAGACCCAAAAGGACATGCAAGTATGACTCATTAATAAGTGGATACTACAGAAAAAAGTACAGAATATTCAAGTTCCAAGATACAGTTCACAGAACTCAAAATGGTCAACAAGCTGTAGTGCCCAAATGAGGACACCTCAGTCCCACTTGGGAGGGAGAAGAAAACAATCACAATTGGGGAAGGATGGAGGGATCTGGGAGGGAAAGCAGGCAGGGTGGGGACTCAGGTAGGGGAGAGGGGAACCTGGTCTGGTACTGGGTGAAGGAAAAGGACTGAAGCCCTGAGGGACAGCAGAAAGAATAGAAACAGGCAACCTTGGAAGATAGGAGGTTGGGGGGGGACCCTCCAGAATGCACCAGAGGCCTAGGAAGTGAGAGACTCTCAGGACTCAAAGGGAGGGACCTGAGATGAAATGTCTGACATTAAGGAGAAGGAACTGACAGAGCCCACCTCCAGCAGGAAGTCAGGGTACCAAATGAGGGCGGGGGGCATCCCATAGTCAAAACTCTGACCCATAATTGTTCCTATTTGAAAGAATGAGAGGGATGGAAATGGAGAGGAGCATGGAAAAAAGAAGGTCCAGAGACAGGCCCAAAGTGGGATCCAGCTCAAAGAGAGGTTTTAAGGCCCAACACCATTACTGAGGCTATGTAGCACTCACAAAAAGGGACCTAGCATGACTGTACTCCGGAAGACCCAACAAACAGTTGAAAGAATCAGATGCAGAGATTTGCACACAATCAATGGACAGAAGCAGCTGATCCCTATTGTTGAATTAAGGCTGAAAGAATCTGAGAAGGGTGACCCTGTAGAAGGACCAGCAGTCTCAATTAATCTGGATCCACCTAGATCTCTCAAACAATGGACCACCAAACAGGCCGCCTAGACCAGCTGATATGAGGCCTCCAACACACATTCAGTAGGGAACTGCTGGGTCTGTGTTCATTAAGAGAAGATGTACCTAACCCTCAAGAGACTGGAGGCCCAGGGACTTTAGAGGTCATGTGGGGTGGCGGTGGGGATATCCACGTGGAGACAGAAGGGGTCGGGGAAGAAGGTATAGGTTGTGGAACAGTTGGAGGGTAGATGGGGGGAATTAAATATAGAGTATTAAATAAATGAATAAATAGATAAATAAATAAATTCTTTATTAGATATTTCCTTTATTTATAATTCAAATGTTATCCCCTTTCTGGTTTCCCTTCCAAAGACACCCAACACATCACCCCCTTCCCCCTGCTTTCCAACTCACCCACTCCAGCTTCCCTGTCCCGGTATTCTCCTATACTGGGGCATCAAGCTTTCTCAGGGCCAAGGACGCCTCCTCCCTTTGATGTCCAACAAAGCCATTCTCTGCTACATGTGCAGCTGGAGTCATGGGTTCTTCCATGAGCACTCTTTGGTTGGTAGTTTAGTCCCTGGGGGTACTGGTTGGTTCATAATGTTGTTCCTCCTATGGGGCTGACAGTTCCTTTAGTTCCTTGGGTCCTTTCTTTAGTTCCTCCATTGGGGACCCTGTGCTCAGTCCAATGGTTGGCTGGGAGCATCTACCTCTGTATTTGTTAGGTACTGACAGAGCCTCTCAGGAGTCAGCTATATCAGGCTTCTGTCAGCAAACGATTGTTGGCATCCACATTAGTGTCTGGGTTTGGTGACAGTATATGGGATGGATAGCCAGGTGGGGCAGTCTGGATGGCCTTTCCTTCAGTCTCTGCTCCATACTTTGTCTCTGTATCTCCTTTCATGGCTGTTTTGTTCTCCCTTCTAAGAAGGACCAAAGTATCCATACTTTGGTCTTCCTTCTTCTTGAGTTTCAATTGGTGTGTGAAGTGAGTTCTTTTGTGACTGGGTTACCTCACTCAGGATGATATTTTCTAGCTAGAACCATTTGCCTAAAGAATTTCATGAATTCATTGTTTTTAATAGCTGAGTAGTACTCCTGTATCCATTCCTCTATTGAGGGACATCTGGGTTCTTTCCGGCTTCTCGCTATTATAAATAAGGCTGCTATGAACATAGTGGAGCATGTGTCCTTATTACATGCTGGAGAATCTTCTGGGTATACCCAGGAGTGGTATATCTGGGTCCTTAGGTAGTACTATGTCCAATTTTCTGAGGAAGTGCCAGCCAAATTGAATTCCAGAGTAGTTGTACCAGCTTGCAATCCCACCAGCTGTGGAGGAGTGTTCCTCTTTCTCCACATCCTTGCCAGCACCTGTTTTCTCCTGAGTTTTTTTATTTTAGCCATTTTGACTGGTGTGAGGTAGAATCTCAGGGTTGTTTTGATTTGCATTTCCCTGATGACTAAGAATGTTGAACATTTCTTTAGGTGCTTCTCAGCTATTCAATATTCCTCAGTTGAGAATTCTTTATTTAGCTCTGTACCCCCATTTTTAAATAGGGTTATTTGTTTCTCTGGAGTCTAATGTCTTCAGTTCTTTGTATATATTAGATATTAGCTCTCTGCCAGATATATGGTTGGTAAAGATCTTTTCCCAATTTGTTGGTTGCTGTTTTGTACCACTGACAGTGTCCTTTACCTTATAGTAATTTTGTAATTTTATGAGGTTCCATTTGTCAATTCTTGATCTTAGAGCATAAGCTATTGGCATTCAGTTCAGGAAATTTCCCCCTGTGCCCATGTGGCTTTCCCCCACTTTTTTTCTATTAGTTTCAGTGTGTCTAGTTTTATGTGGAGGTCCTTGATCCACTTGAACTTGAGCTTTGTACAAGGAGATAAGAATGGATTGATTTGCATTCTTTTGCATGCTAACTGCCAGTTGAACAAGCACCATTTGTTAAAAGGGCTATCTTTTTTCCACTAGATAGTTTTAGCTCCTTTGTCAAAGATCAAGTGACCATAGGTGTGTGGGTTCATTTCTGACAGAAACAGCTGACCCCTGTTGTTGAATTAAGGAAGGGTAAAAGAAGCTGAGAAGAAGGGTGATCCTGTAGGAGGACCAGCAGTCTCAATTAATCTGGATGACCTAGATATCTCAAACACTCTACCACCAGTCAGCATACATCAGCCGATATGAGGTATATCTCAAACAGGATCTGTGGATCTGTGGATCTGTGTTCATTAAGAGAAGATACACCTAACCCTCAAGAGACTAGAGGCCCCAGGAAGTTTAGAGGTCAGGTGTGATAGATGGTGGGGACATCCACGTGGAGGAAGGGTGTGGTGTGGGAGGGAGGAGGTATACAATGTGGAACAGTTGGAGAGTAGATTGGGGAAATAAATATGGATTATTAAATAAATAAATAAACGTTTTAAAAATTAAAAAAATCTCTTCTGTAGTAGGAGCTTTTTATTAAGCAACCTTTTGTGGAAAAATAATTCACACCATAGCAATTCCCTGAGAACTCTTGGTTCCAGAACCCTCACAGATATAGAATCGTTGCATGCTTAAGTCTCTTGCATGAAATTGTATGACACTTCCATGTAACCTATATAAAACATGTTCAAACACCTCTTGATAGCATGGGGAATACAAAGCAAACATTATGCAAATAACTGCTTATTTTGCACAAGTACTTTAGAAATAAGTTTTTCTCTGTAGTCCAGATCAATCCACAGCTGGTGAGCTCTACAGTTGTAACCAGTGGCGACAGAAGGTAGATGGCATTTAAACGTTAATAAATGTCTGTAATTTCCCTGCATTTAGCTCTTCCTTTTTCAGCCTGGGGCCTAATAGGAGCCATCGATCTTATTTATTAAGTCAAGAAACACCACTATAAAACAGGAGCATCTGTGGTCTTCACTCATGAAAAACATTACAAGCTGATTCAGGAGCATTGTTTGGCTTTTTCCAAGGAAAAGCATATCAAGATGTTTTCTAAAATCCTTAAAAGTCCACAGATTTAGGGATTATGAGCACATCATGATGACAGAGCACATAAAATGGTGCATCAGGTCCTGGATTCAATCTCAACAGCTCAAAACAAACAAACAAAACCACACCCACACCCACACACCCACACACACACACACACACACACACACACACACACACACACACACACACACACAGCAGCAGCAGCAGCAGCAACAACAACAACAAAACCAGCCAAATTGTGACAAACCATTGATATACACCATAGCATGGTTTGCTGTCAGTGTAGGGTAGAGGCAGAGTAAGCTCAGAATTCCAAGAGACTGTCCAAAAGGCAGGAGAAACAAAAGCTGTGCTTGCCTCATTTGGACACATCTGAAGCTCTTCTTATAGAAGAGGAGGAAGAGAATAAATCTACCCAGAAGAAATGAGGCTACAGATTCAAACAGAAGCCCTACCAAGTCTCATTGACAAGTCTAAACACATAAGAGGCTCAGATATCTTACTTTCATTGACCTGAGCCTTTTGATTGATGCCCTTTTAAGACAAGTGGTTCCCTGGTATCTGTAGCTCTTGAAGGAAAATATATTTTATATGAAGCAACTATGAAACAAGACCCTTCTCTGAACCTGTATGTTATATGATCACTCTCTGTTTTAGACCAAGAACTCATGTTCCCCAAACAAGATCTGTTTTCTGTCCTGGTAATCCCCTCCATTGCTGCATCAATCCTTTCCAGGACCAGGGCCCTCTCCTTCCTTCTTCTTGGGAATGATTTGATATGTGAATTGTGTCTTGGGTATTCAGAGCTTCTGGGCTAATATCTACTTATCAGTGACTGCATTCCATGTGTGTTCTTTTGTGAATGGGTTACCTCACTTAGGATGATATTTTCCAGTTCCAACCATTTGCCTATGAATTTCATGAATTCATTGTTTTTAATTGCAGAGTAGTATTCCATTGCGTAAATATACCACATTTTCTGAATCCATGATGCAGCAATGTAAGGCAATACCCGGACAGAGAAGTGAGAGAGGGTTGATTGGGGAATGGGCAGAGGGAAGAGGGCTTATGGGACTTATGGGGAGGGGGGAACTGGGAAAGGGGAAATCATTTGGAATGTAAACAAAGAATATAGAAAATAAAACAATAAAAATAAAAATAAAAAAGATCTGGTTTCTGGACAGCAAAGATGTATAATTCACCATGTCCCTTCTGCAGCATCACACAAAGAAAGGAGTCATTGTGATAACAGCGCTAGAAAGTGGTGTTGTAAAACCATTATAATTAGTTGGCTTGTGCATGTTAAATGTTCAGCTGAGCTTGAAAACTACAATATGATCAAGAACTTTAAACATCCTCCACAACATGAAGACAACTATGAGTTGATCCAAGAAGTCAAGTGGGCAAAGCTCTGATAGATTACGACACTCCTGACAGTAAGTATCTGTTCTCATGGAAAAGATTTTATCTTCCTGGGCAGAAAAAGGCTGAAAGTGATATTGGGACAGAAAACAAAGAAACTTACATTCATTCAAATATAGGCAGGAAATAGGTAATGACAGAAATACAGATTAACATAGATGGATGCTGGATATATAATAAGTGGAAATAAAATGCAATATAACATAATATAATAATATGTATCATACTAGCTATAATGAGTGCTCACAGGGATAGATGCTGCTGTGGGGTTGGGCAATTTGAGGCTATCCCATAGATGTACCAGTAGGAAAGGAATGCAAACCCCTAGCATGGTAGCATGGTCAGTGGATCATTCCAGATGACTTCACCCAGGTCTGAAATGTAGAATTTTCACAATATCTCTGTGTTAGTACCTCTACACCAGATGGCTGCTAACAAAGCCAATTCAGATGAGCAGAAGACAGTTTTACTATCTCACAATAAATAATAGATGCTCAGTAACTTACAATAGAGCAGTTAGACTGCTATAGTTAGATGCAACTAGAATGCCACATACTGCATCTTCTGCCTTTCTAACCATGTTTGCAGTCTACATTTCTAATTTTTATAAAAGATTAAGTATGAAAAGCTTAAATATGAGCAACTTAAATTTAACAGAGAAGCAAATAACACTAATGCATAAAGGCTACTTCAAGTAGCTGGGAATTGGCTTTCCAATCTTCTCAGTCTTTGGGGATAAGAGTGGAAAATCTTGTCACTCCCTGTACCAGCTATCTATTCTTTTATATAAACAAGTCTGACTGGGCACTAAACAGACTGATCACTAGTCCACCACATGCCGTGGTCTCTACTGTATTCCTTCCTTCTACAGATGACCACACAGAAGAACAAGTAGCCATTAGTAAATGGTACTTGCATACAACCCCATTTTGGTTCCTGTTCTACAGACCGGCAGCTGAGGCAGAAGTGGACAGACTGTGTGGGCTAGCATTCCAAGATGTTGCAGCCTAAGTAGAGGAGAAAGCAAGGATTCTGAACTCAACTTCTAAAGTCTCTACTTTGTTAGAGAGGCTTAATCTTATTTTGCAGAACAAAGAATTCAGTGAGAATATATTATTATTTTTAGTATCCATCATCTTCATAATCATGATCATAATTATCACCACAAGTAATCACTGCAGGCTCCTTAAAATTCAAATTTTCTGTCTCTATGGCTTACATTAGATCTGTGGGTAATGTGTAAGTGATAGCATGCATTTTCCCAACTTGGAAAATTCTAGGTTTGGGGAAATGGTTGAGGAACTACAGTAAGAAGTACATAATAGACAGATTTGCCAATCAGAAAGAGCTGCCAACTCTCTGGGTCAATGCAAAACTGACTCAGCTGATCACTGGAAGGCCAATGTGGGTGAAGTCAGCATTATTGCTGGCCCCATTACAGCTCTGTGAGAGGATTATTGAGCCATCTGTTTCTGCTTCTTAGGATGTACACCAGATCCAACCCCACTTACTCCCAGAACTGTGGGTGGCAACTCTGAACATTTCAATCTTGTCCTACATAAACTTTCCATACATGACCTCCAGGAGGCTAGAGGGAGTTCACCAACACTAAGAAAGGCATGCCACTGTGAGTCAGATTTGAGAAATGTGCAACAAGGAAACCAAGTAATATACATTGTTGTTTATCTTTTTAAAATATTGCTTCTTTATTTTTTTATTCTTTTTCTTTTTAAAATATAATTTTATTCGATATTTGCTTTATTTACATTTCAAATGGTATCCCCTTTCCTTGTTACCCCTCCGAAAACTCCCATCTCATTCCCCTCCCCCTGCTTACCAATCCCCGCCCCACCTTCCTGACCTGGCATTTCCCTACACTGGGGCATTGAGCCTTCATAGTACCAATAGCCTCTCCTCTCATTGATGTCTGAAATGGCCATCCTCTGCTACATATGTAGCTGGAGCCAAGAGTCCCTCCGTGTGTACTTTTGGTTGGTGGTTTACTCCCTGGAATCTTGGAGGTACTGGTGGGTACATATTATTGTTCCTCCTGTGGGGCTAGTAACCTCTTTAGCTACTTGGGTCTTTTCTCTAGCTTCTCCATTGGGGACTCCATGCTTAGTCTATAGGTTGGTTATGAGCCATGGGTATTTTGATCCACCTTCAAAGAAGGATCAAAGTATCCACACTTTGGTCTTCCTTCTTCTTGAGCTTCATGTGGTCTGTGAGTTTTATCTTGGGTATTCCGAGCTTTGGGCTAATATCCATTAATGAGGGAGTTCTTTTGTGATTGGGTTACCTCAGTAAGGATGATACTTTCTAGTTCCATCCATTTGCCTAAGAATTTCACAATGTCATTGTTTTTTAATAGCTGAGTAGTACTTCATTATATAAATGTACCACAGTTTCTATATCCATTCCTCTGTTGAAGGACATCTGGGTTCTTTACAGCTTCTGGATATTACAAACAAGGCTGCTATGAACATAATGGAGCATGTGTACTTATTACATGTTGGAGCATCTTCTGAGTATATGCCTAGGAGTGGTATAGCTGGGCTCTCAGGTAGTACTATGTCCAACTTTCTAAGGAACTGTCAAACTGATTTCCAGAGTGGTTGTACCAGCTTGCAATCTCACCAGCAGTGGAGGAGTGTTCCTCTTTCTTGACATCCTCTCCAGCATTTGCACTCTCCTGAATTTTTTATCTTAGCCATTCAAACTGGTGTGAGGTGGAATCTCAGGGTTGTTTTAATTTGCATGTCCCTGATGGTTAAGGATGTTGAACATTTCTTTAGGTGTTTCTCAGCCATCTAGTATTCCTCAGTTGAGAATTCTTTGTTTAGCTCTGTACTCCATTTTTAATAAGGTTATTTGGTTCTCTGGAGTCTAACTTCTTGAGTTATTTGAGTATGTATTGGATATTAACCCTCTATTGCATGTACAATTAATTGGTAAAGATCTTTTCCCAAATTTCTTGGTTTCTGTTTTGTACTATTGACAGTGTCCTTTGCCTTACAGAAGCTTTGTAATTTTATGAGGTCCCATTTATCAATTCTGGATCTTAGAGCATAAGCTATTAGTCTTCTGTTCAGGAAATTTTCCCCCGTGCCCATGTGTTTGAGGATCTTACCCACTTTCTCTTCTATTAAATTCAGTGTATCTGGTTTTATGTGGAGGTTCTTGATCCACTTGGACTTGTGCTTTGTACAGGGAGATAATGGATCAATTTGCATCCTTCTAAATGTTGACTGCCAGTTGACCCAGCACTATTTGTTGAAAATGCTATCTTCCACTAGAGGTTTTATCTCCTTTGTCAAAGATCAAGTGACCTTAGATGATAGACATCATTGTTAATGGAAGCAAAATAAACACATTTAGAGTACATTTTCAAAAGAGAAGAAAACATGGGATGATAATTCTGAGCCACCATCCTCTAGAACTGACTGGTAGTTACTCAAGAACTTCTAAACAGCCAGCTCCTGAAAGAATTTATTGGCAAGAATATAAGGTACAGAAAGCATCTTCTGAGTCTTATAACCCTAAAATCACACCTTTAAGATCACACTGCCTAAATGGCTGGAGCTATTGTGATTTCTTTTCTTTAGCAGGAAACAGACTGAAGAAACCTTTTCACCCATCCACTAATTTTATTGTTTGTAACATGGAAGTGAAGGTATAAAAAGGCCTTTCATTGTAGTTTCTCTAAGAATCTACTTAGGAATCTGTCTCTACATCTGTCTAAGACCATCAAACATCAAAATGCATGCTCTGGCAAATCATGCATCCACAGCAGATTCCAAAGGCCATTTCATTACACCTCTAAGCAGGGAAAAGGCTGAGAACTGTATGTGCAGCCAGCCCTTAGTAGTTATCAATTTTTACCATTCTTGTTAAAGCAGTAACAAGGTGACATCAGCAAGAGGCAGAACAGGAAGACCTGAACTCTCCAAACAGAGATGGCAGCTCAGTGACAGTCCATGAACAGTTGCCTTGTGGCAACACCAGAAACTGTGACAGGGCTCTGGCACCTTTGAAATATAGAGCCAGCCACTGAAAGCCTGGTGAGACAATTCACAGTATTGTTTGCTTGATCCCCAATCTCTTGCTTGGCATATTCAAGAGAAATTGCAACTCCAAACCTCTCCCCAATAACAGAGAAAGATGAAGATTTTGCACCCCCTGACTTTTGCAAGCAGAGACTGATGTCTGCCTTGTCTGAATTTAACATTCAGTCCACAAGTATATCTGCTTTATACAACTGATATAAGTTGATATCGGTTTGGCCAGCTGAAGGGTAAAGATGCTCATCATCCTGTCTGAAGACTTGAGCTTGAACTACAGAACCCACATGAGAAAAGGAGGTAACTGACACCTCTAGGTTGTCTCCTGATCAACTTAGGTGGCAGCATCTGTACGTCCCTCCTAGAAATAAATAATTGCTTAAAATAAGGCATACTATGTGATAATTAAAAGATTAGGGTTAACTATATAAAGACCAAGACTCAGTTACATGCTCTTTCCATGAGACACACACTTAACATACATGGCAGAACACAGACCAAAAATTAAATAATTAAAAGCTATTTCATAAAACAGGGAGACAATCAGAGTAGTAATGCTAAACTCTAGACAAAGAACAACTGTCTCAAAATTCAAAGAAGGTCATCACAGAATGAGGAATTGGGCATAGACACAGCAACTATTAAAAACTATATGTATATAATATTATATCGCTCAGACTCAGGAAGTTAACAGAGAGGAATGAGGAGCAAAACTCATGGTAAAGAGAAGTAGCAGACAGCAACAGAGTCCAGATTCCCTGGAATTCCACATCTTAGTGTGGGGGTCCCTTTACCCTTTCATCCCTACCTCTCCAGGTGTATTCTTTGTCCATCTTCAACCTGCCTGGAGGAGCCCCTCCTCCACTGCAAAGGGTCTTCACCTCTTGGTAGGGACGCAGGGATCCCCTAAGCATTCATTTGCTGGCCTTCTCTTTTCATTTGTGTCAGATGCTGATCTACAGAAACATTTTCTACAGAAACACTTTCTACCATGAATCCCCAGTGGCCACATCGGGCTAGAACTCAGGAAGATGATTCTCCCTATCCTTCTCCTTTACAATCTCTCCAGAGTTATTCTCATTCCTGTAGCAGTCTGTAAGCAGTCTGCGTACAGAAGCTCCTCCTTTCTCTCTCCTTCCCTTCATTCCTCCCTCCCTTCATATCCTGGGGACTCCACCCCTTGCTCTGAACCCAAGGTCTCCCTAGCCCTTTCATCCATGTCTTTCCAGAGTAATTCTTTGTCCTTCTCCCAGTTCACATCCATTTCATGGGGGTTCTATCTCTTGGTACAGACCCAGGTCTTCCTAGACCTTCACCAAGTCCCTCCCAGTCTTTTGCTCCTAGCTTTTATGAATTCCTTTCTATCACCCTGCGACCTGAAGCAGCATATACATAGTCATCATAATTGCCTAGGAGCTAGAAAAGACAAAAGCAAAAAGCAAAGCAATCACAAAACAGAATACACACACACACACACACACACACACATGAAGAGGGGAAGCCGATATAAACATAAAGAAACACCTCAATGTTCCATATGCCTCATAACTACAGATGCCTACGCCCCAGCAACAACAACAACAAAAACTTTAACATGAACAGCCAAGACAATATGCCTCCTCTAGAAGCCAGTAATCCTATTGCAAGAAGTCATGAAAATGCAATACTGCTGAGCCACAGCTCAAATACTTCAAAATAGCAATTAAGATCATGTTCAAGGACTTCAAAGAGGATCTGAATAAATCCCTAATTTAAAGAGCTGAAAATGCAAACAGTATAATGAAATACAACAATTTAAATGTGAAAGTAGAGTTTAACATAGAAATAGAATCACTAAAGAATACTCAAACAGAAATAAAATTGGAAATGAAAACTTGAGGATGTTAAACAAGAACCTCAGAGTTAAGCCTTGCCAAATATTGCAATACATGGGAGAAAAAATCTTAGGTGTTGAAGACAAATAAGTCTATAAAAAAATTAGGCTCATATACCAAGAGTATGAGGGATAATATGAAATGACTAAATCTACAAATAATAGTATAGAGGGAAAAGAACTGGTTCAGGTCAAAGGCACGGAAAATACAACAAAACTATAAAAGAAAAATTTGAAACTTAAAGAAAGAAGTGCCAAAGAATAGAATCATACAGAACAGTAAATAAACAAGATGAAAAGAAACTTCTTCATGTCACATACATAATATTCATGCACAAACCAAAGAAAGGATACTAAAAGCTGAAAAAGTGAAAAAGCCCAGGCCATCTATGAAGACAGACTCATTAGTATGACACCTGACTTCTCAATGGAGACCGTAAAAGGGCCTGGGCAGATTCATGGTCTTCAAACTCTGAAAGACCACAGATGCCAGGCCAGAGTATTAAACCCAGCAAAACTATTATTCACAATTTAGCAGATAATAATTCATGACAAAACCTAAATTTGGTTTTTGGCAATTTCTATCTGCCAACCCATCCAGCTCTATAGAGGAAAACGTTCTTTCTGAAGAGGTTAACCACATCCAAGAAGACACAAGAAATAATTTATCCAAGAACCATAAATCAAAATTGGGAAAACACCCCACACCATAACAACAAAACAGGAATCAATAAGCACTGCTTTTTGACAACTCACAATATAGATGGTTCAATTCTCTAATAAAAAGACACAGACTAACAGATTGGATTACAAAGAAGAATCCACCTGTATGCTACATCCAAAAACATACTTCAACAACAAGAACAGACATCTTTCAAGGTAGAAAAATGGAAAAAAAGGCATTCTAAGCAAATGAAACACCAAAAATAAAAAAAATACCAATAAACAAAAAACAAACCAACAAACAAACCCAAGGCCAGTGTAGTCATTTTAGTATTTGGGAAAAAAATAAACAAAACAAAACAGATTTCAAAGCAAAACTAATCAAAAGAAATAGGAAAAACACTGCATACTCACTAAAGGGAAAAATCCATACTACATACTCACTAAAGGAAAAAAATCTACCAAGAGGATATTGCAATTCTACACATTTATGGACAACACACAAGGGCATTGAAGTTCTTAAAAGAAGCAGGACTGCAGCTAAAATCACAAATTTAATTTCACACAATGATGGTGACCTTAATACTACCCTCTCACCAATACGCATGCCATCCAGGCAAAGCCAAACAGAAAAGTGCTGGAGTTAAGAAATGTCATAAATCAAATGGATCTAGAAGATATCTACAAAACATTTCACACAAACATGCAAAAATATTTTTTTCACAGCAGCTCATGAAAGTTTCTCCAAATTTGACCACATACTTGGACAGAAAGCAAGTCTTAACATATATAAGAAAAATGATTAGAACATAGATTAAAGCTGGATATCCTAAAATAGAAAAAAAAAAAAAACAGAAAGCTCACAAACTCATGCAAACTGAATAACTCACTTCTGAATGAAAAATGGGTCAAGAGAGAAATCAAGAAAGAAATTTTAAATGTTTTAAGCATTGAGTTGAAATTAAAGCATGATATAGCCTGACCAATGAAACAATGAAGGCAGGTTATAAGAAGCATAATCTAAACACTAAGTGCCTACATAAAAAAACTTGAGCGATCTCATACTAGCAATTTAATATCACACTTTAAACTCTAGAACAATTAATTAGAAAACATAACAAAAATAAATATAGTACTGAAACTAATTAAATAGGCACAAAATCAAAACAAATACAATCAATGAAATGAAGAGCTAGTTCTCTGAAAAAATAAAAATTGAGAAATCTTTAGCAACATAAACCAAAAGGCAGAGAGAAAATATATAAACAGATAAAATTAGAGATAAAAATTTGGATATTATAAATGTCACAGGGGAAATTTAGTTAACTATAAAACCGTACTTTAAAATTTGTACTACATCAAATGGAAACCTAAATGAACTGGATGAATTTCTTCTAGCAGTCTATCTACCAAAGTTAAATCAAGATCAAGTAAGCAATTTAAACACATAACCCCCACCCCAGGAAATAGAACCAGTAATCAAAAGTCTCCCAACAAAAACATTCCAGGGCCAAATATACAGAATTCTACAAAATCTTCAAAGAAGAACTCTTTAAAATTATTCACAAAACAGAAAGTGAAGGAGCATTTCCTTGTTTTGTTGTTTTGGGTTTTTTTTTTAATAAGATTTATTTATTTATTTATTTATTTATTTATTTATTTATTTATTTATTACAGGAATTCTGCCTGAATGTAAGCCTGCAGCCCAGAAGAGGGCACTAGATCTCATTACAGATGGTTATAAGCCACCATATGGTTGCTGGCAATTGAACTCAAGACCTCTGGAAGAGCAGCATCTTAACCTCTGAATCTTTTCTCTACCTCTGCCCCACATCTTTTTTTATCAAACCCTTATTTCCCTAATCCACAAACCAAGGAAGACCAAACCAAACCAAACAAACAAAAAACCAAAAAAACAAAACCCCCAAAAACAAACAACAGTAAAATTAAAGAGAAAAATCCTTTATACATATACTATAAACTGAATCAGAAAGATTATCCACCATGATCAAGTTGGCATCATCTCAGAGATGCAGGCATGATTCTGCATATATAAACCAATTAAGAGTATTCTACCACATAAAATGACTGAGAGACAAAAAACACATGGTCATCACATCAGCTGCAGAAAAGGCCTTTCCCCAAATCTAACATATTTTCATGATAAAAGTCTTAGAAATACTAGAAATAAAAGGGGCATACCTCAATGTAATAAGAGCAATTTCCTGCAAGCCCACAATCATTATCAACATAAATGTAGAAAAAAAGCATTTCCAGGAAAATCAGGAACATATCAAGGTTTTCCACTCTCTCCATACCTCTTCAATATACTACTTGAGGTGTTAGTTTTAATAAGACTTCTTTATAAGAAAAGAGAAGTTATTAAGATCAGACATGAAAGGATACATTCAACTGATTTCATAGAAATGAAAATGGTTTCAGAACATTGTGAGCAATTTTATTGAAAACTGAATTGGAAACTCCAAAGCAAATTAAGATAACCTGTAAGAGCTGGACCAATCCTAAGAAACATATAATCTACCATTATGAAGCACAGAAATAAAATATCTAAGCTACACTTTGACTAAGATTGAACTCTCCATGAAAATCCTCTAAACACAGAAGAGCCTGATGTTTACATTGTGATATGAATCCTTCTCAAACTTTTCCAAAGATAAAAGGAGGAACATTCCAAACTTAGCCCATGAAATCCAAGTTGCCTGACACCAAAGTCAAGAGCACTTCAAGAAAATGGTAGATTGATCAGTGTTGATCAATGTTGACAAAAAAGGGACACTACATGCACTCACTACTAAGTGGTTATTAACCTAGAAAACTGGAATACCCAAAACATAATCCACACATCAAATGAGGTACAAGAAGAAAGGAGGAGTGGCCCCTGGTTCTGGAAAGACTCAGTGAAACAGTATTCGGCAAAACCAGAACAGGGAAGTGGGAAGGGGTGGGTGGGAGGACAGGGGAAGAGAAGGGGACTTACGGGACTTTCGGAGAGTGGGGGGGGGGGCTAGAAAAGGGGAAATCATTTGAAATGTAAATAAATTATATTGAATAAAAACAATTTAAAAAAAAAAAGATACCAAGGCCAGGGACCTAAGGAAAAATGAAATACTACTGTTCTACTAAAGGTGTGTAGCCATAAAATGACTCCTAAGTCCATTCTGTTATACCTGTTACACACACACACACACACATGCACGCACGCACGGGTGTGAGCCTTGCTTAGCCATCATTAAAGAAGATCTCTCATATGTTAAATGGTATCAATAAGGAGGCCTGCGGTTGGACATTGTACAAAGAGTGAGACTCCTTGGAACACTAGGTTCTAAATGTAATGTCTCCCATCAAATTATTCCCATCAGCAGTCAGTGAACTTGATGGAAGAGGAAGCAGAAAAAATTATAAGATCCAATGAGAAACAAGGCCTTCAGAACACAACAGGATCCATGCACATATGAATTTATGGAGACTGTGACAGCATGCACAGGGTCCACATAGGTCTACCCCACATGAGGTCCCAGAGTTGAGAAAAGTAGATACACATTCCTATCTGTAACCCAGAAGCTATCTCCAATTGACTACCACTAGAAAATAAAACATTAAATCTCTCCAATGGAGTGTAACTAGGCATACAAACCAGTCTTAAGAGGAGGTCTTGTAGGCATAATTTTTTTGAAGACCATTTTAATAAATGTTCAACCTCTCCTCTTGATCACCACCAACCAGAGGCAGTGGAAGAGAAAAGTTATTAGTGTATGGGGAAGTGCCATAAGTACTGTTTGGCAATAGTACTTTTGGGGTTAGTTTAATCTTCTTTGTTAGCAGTTCAGTCCAGTGGCAAACACCAAACACAAACACGCAACTTCAGTCCAGTCCTCTTGCCAGGCAGACACAACACATGAACCAGCAGCTTTAGTACAGTCCTCTCACTAGGCAGATACCAGGCATGCAACAACAGCAATTCTAAGTCAATCCTGAAAAAACCTCAAGGCTGGACAACTGGCCTAAGGTGAGGCTGCTAAAGCAGCAAGAAGCCAAAGGAACCTCACAAGCAGTTCTTGGGTGAGTTTTTCTCAATGTCAGTGTAACCATAAGTTAAGCACCATGTAAGGCAAACCAATACATGTATGTAATTAAACCAAGAAGAGCAAGGCGGAGCAAACCAAACCAATGCTCATCTCCTACTGTCTGTATATGTGTATATGTGTATGCGTATGTATATGTATATATATATGCATATGCATATGCATATGCATATGCATATGCATATGTAAATGCATATGTATATGTATACGTATATGTATACTCCTTTGTCATGTGTCATTTCACCTGTTTGATATATCAACACATCTATCCACCTGCATCTGCTTGAGGGAAACATGTTTACACTTATCTGCTCCAGCAAGATATCCTTCACTTGTGTGCCCCAGCAAAACATCATTTGACATAATTGACTTTCCAAACAAACCAGAAGTTTCCACTTCAAGGCCCCATGCCCTGGGTATACATGCCCTTATCCCTAATCGAGAAGCCATATCCAATTCCAACTGCTCGCAAATAAAATATTAGTTCTCTACAATAGTGTCTTGCTGTGTATATAAACTACTGTTAAGGGCAAGCCCATGCCCAGCAATAGAGCAGCTAGTGAAATACTTGGCGGATTTTTGTCTCATAATGTTTTATCAGGGTTTGTTTTGTTGTTTTGTTGTTGTTTTGTTTATTTGTTTTGTTTGTTTGTTTGTTTGTTTGTTTGAAGGACAGTAGCTTTTAAGGAGCCCTAGTCATGGGATTTTCCTGTCATCTATTCCTATAGGCCAATACTTCCCTCCAAATTCCCAATCTCATTGCTCTATGAAACAGCCCTATCTAATGAATAATCTGGGTCTGGAGTCTGTCCTCTTTTCCACCCCCTGGCTCAGTTACATAACAGATTTTTCTGTAACTTTCCAACTTCCAGAGTTCAGAGGTAGGACATCACCAACACCAGGGACAGCACCCACTACTAGGTGAGGAATAGAGGGGCCAAATGCCTCCGACTTATCTGCAAAGTTAGGTACTATAAGCCACCTGGTACTGAAAGTGGACCCTATTTGTTTGTTACAGTATGAGGCACCCAAAATAGTCGAAGCTCCAGCTGCGGACTCTGAGGAAACTATCAGAGCTGATTTGTCTTAGCTACTAAAAACTATTTTGGGTTTTAATGAATTGTTTCAAAATTTTTCCAGTATTACAAACAGTTTGATGGGTTCTATTAAAAATTATCTTCCCAGAGTTGGGATTCTGAATATTCCCCCAAAGCCCACATATTTTAAGGCTTGGTCTCCAGGCCGGCACTATTAGGGGATGGTAGAAACTTTGAAACGTTGAACTCATGGAGGTTTCAATTCACTGTTGGCAGGCACTGGAGAGGACTATGCGATCCTAGCTTCTTCCTTTCTACTTTTAGTGTTCTAGCCATAAGGTAAATAGTGCTTTGAGAGAAATGGATCACCCAGTCATGGATTAGAACTTCTATAATCATGTACCAAAATAAACCTTTTCTTTTATGACTTCATTAACACCAGTATTTATTTTAGTATCAGAAACCTAACTACTATACCCCCTCTTAAGAGGAAATGCCTGTCTCCCTGTCATCCTCAACTAATAAACAAAATTAGCAGGCAGAAGTCTAGGGGCTGAAAGACAAACAGCAGGCCAGGCATAATCCCCAGTTTCACAGATTTTATATTGTAATGGGTAATGCAGACATCAACCAGATAAACTAATTAATACACTAGATATTTATAACAGTGATTAGTCTGACAAAGGAGCAAAACTAGGAGCTGAAGTAAAAAGTGACTATAGGAGTCCCTTGCAGCTATTCTTCCCACAAAATTAAAAGAGTGATGTGCTTAGTTCTTCATAAGTAACTCTGGACATATGTATAATATGAGCTCTGGAGTAAAGTGTGTTAAAACAATATTCTTGAAAATAATCATAAATGATTTAAAAAACAAATTATACACATCAAATTACAGATCACAGCAATTCATCAGGTCTCTATAATAATAGACATAAGAAAACGACACGTACTGAATGAACAGTAAAAGAAAAAGACACCCTAAGTGTAGTCCAGATAAAAAGGGCCACAAGAGCAAAGGACAATGTCACAATGATGGCTGGTGTCTCCTGAGAAACAACAGAAAACAAACCACAGCACCTGGAGATTATTATTCATTAATAATAAAAATAATCAGAATAATATTATTCAATAATAATACTCAGAAAATCAAACTGGTTCATAATTCTGCTCTCAAAACATACCCTTCAAAAAATCAAGGTTGAATTTAGCATCTCAGTCAGAATAAAGCCAAGGAGGCTTTATTTTCACTTCCATCAGATCTTCAGTATCAGAAATAGGCAAAATTTCCCACACTATCAATAAACTAACACAAATGGCCATACCGGTAAAGAGCCATTTCAGTAAGAAAAAAAAAATAAAGACAATTCCATGTCCTGTCTTGGAGCACTTTCAGAAAAGCAAAGAAACTGTGAATAGAGACCAGAAATATTCTAAGAGCCCAAGTGCTGTAGAGTTTGCACAGTTCACTGAGGAAGGCACGGCAGAGAAGTGACCTTTGAAACGAAGCTGTAAAAATCTTGAAAACCAGACAGGCCGTGTTGTCAGAAGACAGAAACAACTGCCTGGAAAAGAGCAATGCTGCTTCTGTGCCAGTTCACCAGGTAACTCCTCTGCTTTCCACTCGAGTAATACTTATCGTGAGCGAAAGAATCAAAGGAAAGTGTGCTTGGAAGAACCTCAATAAAATGGAAACTGCTGACAGCAGAATGCATTGGCTTGTGCGGTACAGGATTGTGTCAAGGAAGCTTTTGTTTCACAAATGAATTTATCCAGACTATTCTGGAAGGGGAATTGTGTATGGATGAGATTAATGTAGGATCCTGTCTGGGAGGAAGAATCCAGGAAAGGGGAAATCATTTCAAATGTAAATAAAGACTAGATATAGATATAGATATAGATATAGATGTAGATGTAGATGTAGATGTAGATGTAGATATAGATATAGATATATAGATATAGATATAGATAGATATAGATATAGATTAGATAGATATAGATATATAGATATATAGAGATAGAGATAGAGATAGAGATATATGATCCTGTAAACCCTATAGAGATGGCCAGCTGGGACCTTCAGTATCTGTGAAGTAATGGAATTTGACAGAAGTCAGGTACCTCAAATTCCCAGTCAGAGGGTTTGAAGTCAGAACAATAATAGATTTGAGAAAATTCTGCAAATCCAAGGAGACAGTGAATGAACCCAAAGGTTGGTGTTACTCTCAAATGAAGACACAAGAAGAAACAACGATGTGGTTTAATAAATGGTCATGAATCTGGGTGACGGGGAAAGATACCAGAGTGGTTAGTAAGTCGGGAAGACATAGCTTACCAATGCAGAGGGACATGTTTACTCCTGTGTGGGAGCATGCTTGTGATCCTGGGACAATGTCCAGCCCTTTCTAATTTGCTTCCTACTGTGGACTGATGATACTGCATTTAAAGCATGGGATATCACAGTGAAGCTCTCTCTCTTTTTTTTAATATGAAACATTTGTTTTTATTTATTAAATATATAAAGGAGTTTCTAGATACAGAGAAATTAAGGTAGCGCTTTGATAACTACATAGATTTAAAATAGTAATAAGTAACAAGTGAATGGAGGAGTCTACTCACTGCTGTTCTGGCATAAACAGAGTTTGGACTGTGTGACCAACAGAAGAGTGAAAACAATTAGCCAGCAAAGTCCACCTCTGGTGGAATGGCCTTGTGTTGAAGACTAAGCTCTCTTAATGATAAAAACCTCACAGTTTGACTTGAGGATGACAGCAATATTAGCAGAATACTAACATGAGCATTTGCAGAGCATCGGACAAAATTATGGGCTCAGTGGTAAGCTCACTAAATAAGGCCAGGGCAAACACACAAGGAGAAACTTAAAAAAAAAAAAAACAGACAACAGCCTTCACTGCCTCCTACCTCCAACAAGCTCTTTTGCCTGACAATATAATTCTGGCATATAACTGTGTATATAGGAGCAGAAAGTATTGGTTTCTATATACCTATACCTCCACCATCACCACACACATAGACACCAATCCTCAAAGACTCAATTCTGAAAGTGTGCAGTATACTGCATAAAGCCTGTATATTCTAACTCATCTCTAAGGAACATATGATGCCAATAGAAACATAAGACCATGTAAAATGCATGGTTTAAGAATTGTTGACAAGAAATGACATACACTCATGTGCAGTATATAAAAATACTTTCTCAAATACATGTGATCCATACTTAGTTGGATTCAGTGTTCAAATATGTAGTACTAGTATGTATAAATGTATGTATGAGATATTGGAGCAATATAGTTTTTGTGATAGTCATGTACTACTTGATAAAATACAAATAACTTGAAAGAACTATTACTTTCTAGCTAACAGTACCAGCTTATCAAGGGGGCATCAGTGCAAAAAACTCAGAGGAAGGGTGAAAGAGCTGGAAACCTACCTGCTGGATCACTCTTGGGTATGCTGTCAATACTGAATCTTGTCAAATGTGGGAACTTAATATCAGTGTCGTGGAGAATCTTCAGTCTGTGTGTCTGAGCACAGATGTCTCAGTCAGGACATCAACATCAGACACTATGCTGTGAATAGTACCACACAGGAGGCCTGAGCAGAGCCTTACAGCGTTCTTCCTCCTGCCCTCCTGACACTACTCCATAAATGTCCCCTCTTTGTAAGAAAAGGGGAGGGGAGTCTGCATTTCTCTCTGAAGTAGCCTTCTGCTGGCTGCTATTGGAACAGTCAACCAGGGCTTGGTGGAGCACACCTTGTGTCCAGCACTGGAAGGCAGAGTCTGACCAGCCTGGTCTACAAAGCCAGTTCCAGGACTGCCAGCGCTCTGTTACACAGAGAGAGCCAGTCTCAAAAACAATAAAAGCAAAATAAAACAAAACAAAATGACAGCTTTAGAGCTGGGTGCGGCGATGCCAAGCCTTCAATCCCAGCACTTGGGAGACAGAGGCAGGAGGATCCCTGAGCCTGATCCACATGGTGAGTTTCAGTACAGAGATTCTACACAAAAAACTGTCTCGGGGCTGGAAGTAGGGGACAAGAGGCCAATAGGAACCCAACCACAACTTCTAACAGGGGTTTCCCCATGAAGCAGCTCTGCAAGTATTGGCTATGGTGACCCTGGAGAGCCTGTAAGCAACTGAGGACATTTACTGCAATAATCTCATTTCCTTCTCTCCCCACCATGTCTATGAGAATAACTGTCAGGAAATGGGGAGGGGAGGAGGTGGAGGAAAGAGAAGGAAGTGGGGTAAGAAGAGGAAGAGGGAGGGGTCTGCCTGCACTCAGGAACTGAGCACATAGGCAGCTTTTGTCTGCCAGCCCGCCGGGCTCGGGGCCCGTGTCCTGCCCAGGAAGCTGGGGAAGGAGAGAAGCCCCGCAGCCATATTTGCTGTCTGCAGGGACACAAAAGGATCACTAGGTACTGTAACACCCTGAGCTTTAGATTTCTGGTGGTGCAA
This sequence comes from Apodemus sylvaticus, assembly GCF_947179515.1. Classification (NCBI taxonomy): domain Eukaryota; kingdom Metazoa; phylum Chordata; class Mammalia; order Rodentia; family Muridae; genus Apodemus; species Apodemus sylvaticus. The sequence continues at coordinate 155,509,162 of NC_067472.1, read as the reverse complement.
ACCACCAGGGGTCTGCCTGCACTCAGGAACTGAGCACATAGGCGGTTCATCTGCAAGCCAGTCCATCACAGGACCTGTGTCCTATGTGAGAATCAACAGAGGGAGTGACCCCCACCACAACTTCTTCCCTCCATAATAGAGCAGACAGAGAACACCTGGTTGACCTCGACAACATAAGTATAGCATTGCTTGAGGCAAGACTGAGAAGGGCTCCAAAGGCACAAAAGAGGAAGCCAGCATATCAGTAATCTGTGCCAGAAGAAACCCAGTCATCCAGTGGTACAGAGATAATCTTAAAGATCCATAGTAGGTTGAAGCACCAGCCAGTGACAATAAGATCATCTAACCCCTGGGAGAACCAGATGGCTAAAGGAAAATGTAGGAACATTACTAACAGAAACCAAGGCATCTGAACCCAATTCTCCAACATTAGCAAGTCCTGGATACCCCAACACACCAGAAAAACAAGATTTGGATTTAAAATCACTGGTCATGAGGCTAGTACAGGAACACATGAGGGACATACTAAAAGAAATTCAGGAGAAAATGGATCAAAAATTAGAAGCCCTTACAAGGGAAACACAAAAATCATAGAAAGAAATTCAGGAGAATACAAAAGCCAATAAGGAGGAAACACAAAAATCACTTAAAGAAATACAGGAGAACCTTGATCAACAGGCAAAAGTCATGAAAGAGGAAACACAAAAATTGCTTAAAGAATTAGAGGAAAACACAAACAAGCAAATGACAGAACTGAGCAAAAATTTCCAGGATCTAAAAACAGAAGTAGAAACAACTAAGAAAGCACAAAAGGAGACAACTTTGGAGATAGAAAACCTTAGGAAGAAATCAGGGACCATAGATGCAAATATCAACAACAGAATACAAGAGATAGAAGAAAGAATCTCAGATGCCGAAGATACCATAGAAACCATGGACTCAACAGTTAAAGAAAATGCAAAATGCAAAAAGCTTGTAACCCAAAATATCCAGGAAATCCAGGACACAATGAGAAAGCCAAATCTAAGGATTATAGGTATTGATGAGAGTGAAGATTTACAACTTAAAGGGCCAGCAATATCTTCAACAAAATTATGGAAGAAAACTTCCCTAACCTAAAGAGAGAGATGGCCATGAATATACAAGAAGCCTACAGAACTCCAAACAGACTGGACCAGAACAGAAATACCTCCCGTCACATAATAATCAAAACCCCAAATGTACTAAACAAAGAAAGAATACTTAGGGCAGTAAGAGAAAATGGGCAAGTAACATATAAAGGAAGACATATCAGAATTACACCAGATTTCTCACCAGAGACCATGAAATCTAGAAGATCCTGGGCGGAGCTCATGCAGACTCTAAGAGAACACAAATGCCAGCCAAGACTACTATACCCAGAGAAACTCTCAATTACTATAGACAGAGAAACCAAGATATTCCATGACAAAACCAAATTTACACAATATCTTTCTACAAACCCAGTCCTACAAAGGATAATAGGGGGAAAGCACCATTACAAGAAGGGAAACTATACCCTGGAAAGAGCAGGATATTAAGCTACTTTCATCAAACCCAAAGAGGATAACCACACACGTATAAAATTAAAATCAAATATGTTAGGAAGCAATAACCACTACTCCTTGATATCTCTTAACATCAATGGACTCAATTCCCCAATAAAAATACATAGACTAACAGACTGGTTACGTAAACAGGACCCTACTGCATACAGGAAACACACCTCAATGTTAAAAACAAAAACTACCTTAGAGTAAAAGGCTGGAAGACAATTCTACAAGCAAATGGTCCCAGGAAACAAGCAGGCGTTGCCATTCTAATTTCAGATAAAATTGACTTTCAACCTAATGTCATCAAAAGAGATGTGGAAGGTCACTACTTGCTGGTCAAAGGAAAAATCCAACCAGAAGAACTCTCAATCCTGAACATCTATGCCCCAAATACAAGGGCGCCTTCATTCATAAAAGAAACTTTACTAAAGCTCAAAATACACATTGCACCTAACACAATAATTGTGGGTGACTTCAACACTCCACTTTCACCAATGGACCGATCAGGAAAACAAAAACTAAATAGGGAGACAATGAAACTAATTGAAGCTTTGAACCAATTGGAGTTAATATATATATATACACACACACAGAACTTTTTATCCCAAAGCAAAAGAATATACCTTTTTCTCAGCACCTCATGGTACCTTCTCCAAAATCGATCATATAGTTGGTCACAAGACAGACCTCAACAAATATAAGAATATTGAAATAATCCCATGCCTCCTATCAGATCACTATGGAGTAAAAGTGGTCTTTAGTAACAGTAAAAACAACAGAAAGCCCACATACACATGGAAACTGAACAATACTCTACTCAATGATACCTTGGTCAAGGAAGAAACAAAGAAAGAAATCAAAGATTTCTTAGAATTTAATGAAAATAAAGGCACAACATACACAAAATATGGGACACAATGAAAGCAGTGCTAAGAAGAAAACTCATAGCTTTGAGTGCCTCCAAAAAGAAATTCGAGAGAGCTTACACTAGAAGATTAATGGAACAACTGAAGACCCTGGAACAAGAAGAAGCTAATTCACCCAGGAGGAGGGGAAGACAGGAAATCATCAAACTCGGGGCTGAAATCAATCAAGTAGAAACCAAGAGAGCCATACAAAGAATCAACAAGACCAAAAGCTGGTTCTTTGAAAAAATCAACAAGATAGATAAACCCTTACCAGACTGACCAAAGGGCACAGAGAAAGTATCCAAATTAACAAAATTAGAAATTAAAATGGAGATATTACAACAGAAACCGAGGAAATTCAAAAAATCATCAGACCCTACTACATAAACCTCTACTCAACACAACTGGAGAATCTGGAGGAAATGGACATTTTCTTAGACAGATACCAATTACCAAAATTAAACCAGGAACAATAGACCATCTAAACAGACCCATAACCACTAAAGAAATAGAAGGGGTCATAGATAGGCTTCCAACCAAAAAAAGCACAGGACCAGATGGTTTCAGTGCAGAATTCTATCAGACCTTCAAAGAAGACTTAACACTAATACTCTTCAAACTTTTCCACCAAATAGAAACAGAAGGAACACTACCCAACTCCTTCTTCGAAGCCACTATTACGCTGATACCAAAACCACACAAAGATCCAACTAAGAAAGAGAATTTCAGGCCAATTTCCCTTATGAATATCGATGCAAAAATACTAAATAAAATTCTTGCCCACCGAATCCAAGAACACATCAAAACGATCATCCAACACGATCAAGTAGGCTTCATCCCAGGGATGCAGGGATGGTTCAATATTAGGAAATCCATAAATGCTATCCACTACATAAACAAACTCAAAGAAAAAAACCACATGATCATTTCATTAGATGCTGAAAAAGCATTTGACAAAATTCAGCATCCTTTCATGCTAAAAGTCTTGGAAAGGACAGGAATTCAAGGCCCATTATCTAAACATAGTAAAAGCAATATACAGCAAACTGGTAGCCAACATCAAACTAAATGGAGAGAAACTTGAAGCAATCCCACTAAAATCAGGGACTAGACAAGGCTGCCCCCTCTCTCCATATCTTTTCAATATAGTTCTTGAAGTCCTAACTAGAGCAATTAGACAACACAAGGAAGTCAAAGGGATAAAATTGGAAAGGAAGAAGTCAAACTATCACTATTTGCAGATGATATGATCGTATACTTAAGTGACCCCAAAACCTATACTAGAGAACTCCTACAGCTGATAAACAACTTCAGCAAAGTGGCTGGCTACAAAATCAATGCAAGCAAATCAGTAGCCTTTATATATTCAAAGTATAAGCAGACTGAGAAAGAAATTAGGGAAATGACCCCCTTCACAATAGCTACAAACGGCATAAAGTATCTTGGGGTGACTCTAACCAAAGAAGTAAAAGTCCTATATGACAAGAACGTCAGATCTCTGAAGAAGGAAATGGAAGAAGACCTCAAAAAATGGGAAAACCTCCCATGCTCATGGATCGGTAGAATCAATATAGTTAAAATGGCCATTTTGCCAAAAGCACTATACAGATTCAATGCAATACCCATCAAAATCCCAACTCAATTCTTCACAGAGTTAGAAAGAGCAATTATCAAATTCATCTGGAACAACAAAAAACCCAGGATAGCTAAAACTATTCTCAGCAACAAAAGAAAATCTGGGGGAATCAGTATCCCTGACCTCAAGCAATACTACAGAGCAATAGTGTTAAAAACTGCATGGTATTGGTACAGTGACAGGCAGGAGGATCAATGGAACAGGATTGAAGATCCAGAAATGAACCCACACACCTATGGCCACTTGATCCTCGACAAAGAGGCTGAAAACATCCAATGGAAAAAAGATAGCCTTTTCAACAAATGGTGCTGGTTCAACTGGAGGTCAGCATGCAGAAGAATGCGAATTGATCCATCCTTGTCTCCTTGTACTAAGCTCAAATCCAAATGGATCAAGGACCTCCACATAAAGCCAGACACTCTGAAGCTAATAGAAAAGAAACTGGGGAAGACCCTTGAGGACATTGGTACAGGGAGAAAGTTTCTGAACAGAACACCAGTAGCGTATGCTCTAAGAGCAAGAACTGACAAATGGGACCTCATAAAATTACAAAGTTTCTGTAAGGCAAAGGACACCATCAAGAGGACAAATTGGCAACCAACAAATTGGGAAAAGATCTTCACCAATCCTACATCAGATAGAGGGCTAATATCAAATATATATAAAGAACTCAAGAAGTTAGACTCCAGAAAACCAAACAACCCTATTAAAAATGGGGTACAGAGTTAAACAAAGAATTCTCACCTGAAGAACTTCGGATGGCGGAGAAGCATCTTAAAAAATGCTCAACTTCATTAGTCATTAGGGAAATGCAAATCAAAACAACCCTAAGATTTCATCTTACACCAGTCAGAATGGCTAAGATTAAAAATTCAGGAGACAGCAGGTGTTGGAGAGGGTGTGGAGAAAGAGGAACACTCCTCCACTGCTGGTGGGGTTGCAAATTGGTACAACCACTCTGGAAAGCAGTCTGGCGGTTCCTCCGAAAACTGGGCACCTCACTTCCAGAAGATCCTGCTATACCACTCCTGGGCATATACCCAGAAGACTCCCCACCATGTAATAAGGATACATGTTCTACTATGTTCATAGCAGCCCTATTTATAATTGCCAGATGCTGGAAAGAACCCAGGTATCCCTCAACAGAAGAGTGGATGCAAAAAAATGTGGTATATCTACACAATGGAGTACTATTCAGCCATTAGAAACAATGAATTCATGAAATTCTTAGGCAAATGGATGTAGCTAGAGAACATCATACTAAGTGAGGTAACCCAGACTCAAAAGGTGAATCATGGTATGCACTCACTAATAAGTGGATATTAACCTAGAAAACTGGAATACCCAAAACATAATCCACACATCAAATGAGGTACAAGAAGAAAGGAGGAGTGGCCCCTGGTTCTGGAAAGACTCAGTGAAACAGTATTCGGCAAAACCAGAACGGGGAAGTGGGAAGGGGTGGGTGGGAGGACAGGGGAAGAGAAGGGGGCTTACGGGACTTTCGGGGAGTGGGGGGGGGCTAGAAAAGGGAAATCATTTGAAATGTAAATAAATTATATCGAATAAAAAAAAAAAAACCTGACACACTGAAACTAATCAAAAAGAAACTGGGGAAGACCCTGGAGGACATGAGCACAGGGGAAAAGTTCCTGAATAGAACACCAATAGCTTATGCTCTAAGATCAAGAATTGACAAATGGGACCTCATAAAACTACAAAGTTTCTGTAAGGCAAAGAACACCGTCAAAAGGACAAAACGTCAACCAACAGACTGGGAAAGGATCTTCACCAACCCTAAATCCGACAGAGGGCTAATATCTAATATATACAAAGAACTCAAGAAAGTAGAACCCAGAGAACCAAATAACCCCATTAAAAAGTGGGGGTACGGAGCTAAACAAATAATTTTCACATGAAGAACTTCAGAGAGCTGAGAAACACCTTAAGAAATGTTCAACATCATTAATCATTAGGGAAATGCAAATCAAAACAACCCTGAGATTTCACTTCACACCAGTCAGAATGGCTAAGGTCAAAAACTCAGGAGACAGCAGGTGCTGGCGAGGATGTGGAGAAAGAGGAACACTCCTCCACTGCTGGTGGGTTTGCAAGATGGTGCAACCACTTTAGAAATCAGTCTGGCGGTTCCTCAGAAAACTGGGCATGTCACTTCCTGAGGACCCTGTTATACCACTACTGGGCATATATCCAGAGGATTCTTCAGCATGCAATAAGGACACATGCTCCACTATGTTCATAGCAGCCCTATTTGTAGTTGCCAGAAGGTGGAAAGAACCTAGGTGTCCTTCAACGGGGGAATCGATACAAAAAATGTGGTATATTTACACAATGGAGTACTATTCAGCCATTAGAAACAATGAATTCATGAAATTCTTAGACAAATGGATGGAGCTGGAGAACATCATACTAAGTGAGGTAACCCAGTCTGAAAAGATCAATCATGGTATGCACTCACTGATAAGTGGATATATAAACTTTGAATACCCAGGACATAATCCACAAATTAAATGATGTCCAAAAAGAATGGAGGAGTGGCCCCTGGTTCTGGAAAGACTCAGTGCAAGAGTATAGGGGGATTCCAGAACAGGGAAGTGGGAAGGGGTGGATGGAAGAATAGGGGGACGGAAGAGGGCTTATGGGACTTGCGGGGAGTGGGGACCCAGAAAAGGGGAAATCATGTGCAATGTAAATAAAAAAACTAAAAAATAATAAAGTAAAAAAAAAAAAGAATCTGGTGGGGTATCTTGTATCTAATCTCTAATTGTACTATATAACTGTAGTAATAAAAACAGCATGGTTTTGCACAAAAAAAAAAGAAGAAGAGGAAGAGCAGGTCGGGATGGAGGAAGGAAGAAAAGGAAGAGGAGGAGGCAGAAAAAAGAGGAAGAGGAAGAGAGTAAAGTATCCAATATTTAGGCAAGACTATGCAGATTTAACTTCATAGCAAGATTAATTTGTTTCATTTACAGAAGGAACAAAAGCATGCTGATTTATGGAATAGCAGGATCCTGGCCACGGCACTGAAGGTTCAAGTGGATTTCTGAGCAATTGTTACTCAAACTATTCCTGTCCCCTCCATATCTAAGCAAACAATGCTTGGCATATTTTTAGAATTAATATTAAGAGTACGTACAAAACACCTGTATGTAACATCCAAATTCATAACATGACATTATTAAGAGTTACTGGGGAAACTGCACAAAAGGGGCCAGATATTTTATTATTCTGTTGTTGCTGATGGTCAGAATAGACAGAGCCATCATGATTGAGAATGGGCAAGTGGTTATCAGCAGCTGGGGAAGGGACAGAGAATGAGAACTGACTGCTCACAGGCACAGGGTTTCTTTCTTTCCTTCAGGCTTTGGAAAATACTTTGGGATCAGATAGTGGTCAAGGCTTCATAATTTGTAAACATGCCTCCGGTGGTATGTGTTCTGGTGTATGTGTTGTGGCGTATGTGTTCTGGTGTCCAAAGTAAATTTCAATTTTACAGCAGAAACCGTTCAATGTTTCACCATTTGTATTTACGGCCTTCTAGAGTAGAGTCACACTAATGTTAAATCTTCAGTGGTTTTTGTTATAATATATTTAGTAACTTACATACCTATTAGTAACTTAAAATCCCTATGCTGCGTGAAATTTTGCAGATTTTAAATAACATGGATAGAGTTTTGGCTGACGTCAATATTTATATGTAATTATTGATAACTATCTATAAAACTCCTGTATATATATATATATATATATATATATATATATATATATATATAAAATATTACACAGTATATAGTAATGTACAATCTAAGAAAAGGGTGTCCTACTAGATTGACATTAGCCAAACCCCTGCCCATGAGGACAGAATCTATGTGACAAATAGCATCTGGAAATGCAGATGTGGCTCCTCAACAGTACCTGCTACTTACTAAGTAAATGAGCCAAAGTCTTAAGCCGAGGAAGAAGTACAGTCACATTGACAAACCTGCAGAGAAGTTAGAGGCTGAGACTTCTAACCCAAAGTGGGCAGTACTCCCCCTGCCTGAACAGAGTAGCAGCAACTGCAATTAACATTGATGAAACTACTAAAAATCAAAGAGAATATGTGAAACCAGGGCTATCAAGATACTGCGCATTAGCAATGATGGACAGCCTCGAAATAAGCAAAGCTGTTTGTGTAGTTGGGAGAGAGAAGCCAAGGTCATCTGTCCAGCCTCCTGCTCAACCTCTAGCTCTCTGCACTCAGTGTGTCCATCAGACCACTCACTGCCAGCCACAGACGCAAGACACATAAACTATGTAATCTTGAGGTAGCTTATTTCACCAAAGAGACAGATAATAAGAAGGTTAAATGGTAGTTGAAATGTTGGTGCACTGATGCGGCTCATCATGATGAAATTCTAAAGCCAAACACAATCAAGAAATACGAAGCAATCCAATTGAAGAATTGAGGCATTTAATGATAGTTTAATATCAATGATAAAATATGTAGAAATGGGAAGGGAGAATATAAAATGTTACACTTTAGTTATAGTAAACAAAAAACCAGGAACTTGAAAGAATGAGGAAATAGTCGTATTAACAGGTTCTGACTGAGGCATGAACAATCTGCTATTCTGTGCACTTGATGTTGTTCATAGTATAGTATCTTTCAAAATCGTATAAAAAAAGACAGGAAATACAAAAATAAATAATATTCCAGGCAAAAAGAAGATTACTTCATCAATTAAAATACCAATTCAAATGTTGAGGAGAAAGGTGAATTTAAACAAATATGGTCTCATTCCTGTTGTTCCTAAAGTTTCTATGGACATTTGAGACCGGAAAGCTCTTCTTAGAGCACAGACACTATCCTTGGAGCCCCACCTATGGCCAGGGCAATGGGGATGGACTCTAAACACTAAATGTGCTTCGCTGGAGAATACTGGGAATTCCCTGTGTCTCAATAAACCTTGATGACCAATACCACCCAGTATTCTTAGCAGTGAAATCACGCAGGGGCCTCCAACACACTACATTACTGCTCTCATTAAATGGTAGAATGCCTGAAATGTTTCAAATGTTTGAAGAAAATGTTACTTTTACAACATGCTTGTTGCTGGAAGATGAGGCTTTTTCATGGGCATGCTTTAAAAGTTGAAGTTCTTTCACTGTTGTTATTAGTAAAGATAAAAAATGGTATATAATGCCATGACTTAAAATTTTCTATATTCCCATAACTACCACATAAAATTCGTCAGTAGATGCTATAGTTTGGATCTGATAAGCTCCCCCAAAGCATATATGTTAAGGGTTTAGTCCCCAGGCTATAGACTATTTTGAGATGTTGGAACTTTCCAAAGGTGGAACCTAATAGGTTGTCCTTAGTTTGCTGATCACTGGGAACTGTAACACCCCAGAATCTCCACTGTCTTTGCTGCCTGGTATGACATATACGTGGCTTTGCTGTGCTACATGATGTCTGCTGTTCCTGAATAGTTCCCCCACCAGACTTTAAAAGCAATGTGCTCATCTGACCACGGACTAGTGACCCTAGATCACTGTGGGCTAGAAGAGATCTTCTGTTGTTAAAAGTAATTATCTCATGTTTCTCATCACACCTAAATAAAGCTCACAATAAGTTAGTAACATCCAAACAGCGCCCCCCCCCAAACAGTCTTTTCCCTCACCATATCCTAAAATGTTGAGTATAGACATCTCTTTTCAACAAAAATTCCCTTCTTCCCTCGTTCCTCAATCAGATGCCTGCCACTGAGCTGACTATGGTGTAAGCAGACGCCTGGGGAATGGTCACACTGCCACAGCTTTCCTGTTCCTGCTGCTGCTTTGGAGATGTAGGAATCTGGGTATCAGCCCAATGTGAGAATAACTGTGCACCAAGCCAGCACACACCTTGTTGGGGTTTTGTCTAAGCTCCACCCCACACCTACCTGGCAATAGCCAGGTATGCCCCGCCCCAGAGATCTGGCCCACTATAAGAGGGGCTACTTGCTCCTCCTCTCCCTCTTTGCTCTCTGCTCTCCCACATCCTCTCACCTCTCTGCCCCTGGGGCTCTTCCCCCTTCCATGTGGTCATGGCCGGCCTCCTCTCTCTCTCTCTCTCTCTCTCTCTCTCTCTCTCTCTCTCTCTCTACCTCTCTCTACCACTAACTTCCATCCCTTATTCTGAATAAACTCAATTCTATACCATGTCTGTGTGTGTGTGGTCCCTCAGGGGCAGAGGTGCCCAGGCAAGGGCCCGCCTGGACACCTTCCCCCACGCCGCCTAGCCACACTCACCTAATCCCCTATACTCCCCCCTTTTAAGCCCTTCATCCTGCTGCCGAAAGTCCTTCACACCTGCCCTGCCTTGCAACAATCAAGGCTTGATGAGGAAAATTCTAAAATGAGAGTGGATAAATGGAAGTGAAGACATCCCTAGCTGCTGAGTCCGGTGGCTAGAAACGATTTAAAATAGAATTTGAATCTATAGAGAAGTAACAGACTACAGCAGCAAACCTCGCTTGAGACAGTACAACTGGAACCGGACTCACTTGAAGTGATCAAAAACCTGAGAGAATACTGAAATGATGGTTTTCAAGATACAAGACATGAAGTATCAAAGAATAGTGGCCACTGAAGATAGAAAGGGGAAGAAAGGAGCCTTGCCTCCGCACCATTCAGGTCATGGCAAGCCACCTAGGCAGGGGTGAGTCTCTGAGTTGGGACATGAAGCTCAGAGTCCAAACAGACCAGAGCTACAAGAGTTCATAAAGCCCAGTCTCCAGAGGGACTGTTGGGACCTAAGAAGGACCCCTCTTAGAGGGTCACACCCTGCCTGTGAGGAGATTACTGAAAACCAGTGAAGACCTCACAAGGGCATCCAGCGCTCCCATGTGACAGGGAATACCCACTGTTCTAACAGCTAGAGTGACTTGAATCAGAAGTGCTGAAGCATGGAGATCTGCCCAGCAAAGCTGAAAGACAGAATTCAAAGACTCCAGTTGCTTCTGATGAACTTAACCACATTACATAATGTATTCAAGAATATTTACAAGAATATAAAAATAGAAACTATCAACAAGAAAAATTCACAGCATCTGGGGGAAAAAAAAACTCTGAAGACATGCTTGAGCATAATAAACAGTGAGGTGAATAATCAGCCAATCAGAAGGAGACAATGGCCAAAATTGAAAAACAAAGGCAGGGTCAACACAAATACTAGAGGACGAAGCAAGGCTATTGAAGCATAGTTATCCACTTCACAGAAGCTATCTCAGTGGAGAGCGATCAATTAAAGCTCATTCTTAGCTTTAAAGTACCAATAACAAAAAACAGTGTATCAGAGAGAAACCAAGAAAGGGCGGCAGCCGCAAAGCTCCCTCTGTGAATCAGTCACCTCAGGCACCGGATGATCTATGTGCCTGATCCAAGCTGCTCAGGTGCAGTCACCAACACAAGGGGCACTGAACACTTCCCCAGGCCACAAAGACATCCTTCCACAGAGATAGGAAGTGCTACTAACACGAAGGCTTAAACACAACTGTGAATGTAAACTGGCTGTAAGATACACAGCAGCATTTCCCAAGGAGGTATGGCTTTAGTTACAGAGACCATTTCCACCTCTGGTAGTCTGTGTGTGACCAAGGCTTCAACTTTCTTGGAGTATGGAAAATATCAAGCTAAAAATCCGTAGCTAAATATAGAACAAGTCATGAAATTCCCAACTGGTAACAGCAGCCCGCAGGTCACACAGACACTCATGGATAAAAGAGCAAAATCCAACTAGCTAAGAGGATTTAGGGAGAACCTCTCTGACCAGTAAGTAGTTCAAGTTTTCTTCGGTAATGCCAAATGAGCGAAATGCCAAAGAGAAAAATAAGGGTGCAAAGCCCAAATAGTGACATCACAGTTTGCCTCCTTGGGATAGATTTCTCAGTTAATGAGATAAGTCATTAAAATATTAGCAAGAGGGCAGAAAAGCAAAGATGGGAATTTGTAAAGGCTGGAGAATTAATTCTGATAATTATATTACCTACACAGCAAATGTCAAAAAATGTGCAAGACTTCCAAGTAAATAAGAGAAGAATGATGTAGGGATGTTTGTGTGCAGTGTGTGTGTGTGTGTGCAGTGTGTGTGTGTGTGTGTGTGTGTGTCACATGTGTAGCATCAGTATACCGGAGAGAAGAGGTAAGAGGACAGAAAAATACATATTTCAGGAAAAAAACATTTAATACTCACAAGTTAAGTGCTTTATTTTCACACTAATATTTTATTTGTTGGGGATTTTTTTGAATATCTGAGACAATGTCGCACTGTAAGCTCTGGTTGGCCTAGAACTAGCTAAGAAACTCAGGCAGGCTCCAAACTTGCCAGAATTCCTTTTGCCTCTGCCTCCTTGTTGCTAGGATTAGCAGGAAGCACCCCCTCCCTAGACGGCATAATGTTTTGTAAAGACTTATTTAGTTTCATTTATATGTATGTGTATGTGAGCATGCACACCACATGTGTGCAGCTGCCAGTAGAGGCCATAAGAAAGCAACAGGTGCCATAGAGCTGGAGTTATAGTAGTGACCTAGCCTGACATGGATGATAGTAAGAAAAATGAAATCCTCTGGAAAAGCAGCATGAGTTCCTAAATGCTGAATCATCTCTCCAGCCCCTACATTCAATAATTTTAAGGAATGCCAAGAAACAAATGATAAGATGCAACACATGCAAACTGTTTGTCTTAGTTTGGGTTTTATTGTTGAGAAGATACAGCATGACCATGCAACTCTTATAAAGGACATTTAACTGGTGCTGGCATCATGAAGGCAGACATGGTGCTAGAGAAGCCAAAAGTTCTACATCTTGACCTGAAGATCAAGATGCAGGAGAGCACCAGCTTCTGCAGGCATCCAGGAAGATGCTTTCTTCCACACTGGACAAAGCTTAAGCACAGGATCTCAAATCCGAACACAACAGTGACACACTTTCTCCAACAAGGCCACCCATACTCCAACAAGGCCACACTTCCTAAGAGTGCCAAGCATATTCAAACCACAACAGTGTTGAAACTCAAACATAAAAAAGCTCTTGAAAGGAGCAAAGGAAGCAAAACAAGACAAGAAAATTCCATTAGATTATGGCTTTATGCATCACCAGGAGATTCAACAAAAAGTAAAAAAAGGTTAAACCTGAAAGAAAGACTCCGAGATAAATTAAAGTTTATAAAATTGTATTCAAAGGACATACCTGTCCCAGGAAAGCATAGGGCACTTTTCAAGCTGAAAGCAAGAAGCCAAACAGTACTTAAAATCAAAACCACATCCCCAGAAAAGAAACTTATACAGGTATAGGATGACTTAATGGGATACTGACTATAGATGCTTCTTTTTCTAGGGGTGGAACTAATGATTGAACCAAGATCTTGCACATGTCTAGCACATGCTCTCCAACTGAGCTACACCCAGCCTTTGACTTGGTAATAATTTGAAATCAACTACATAAGATATATGTGTGTTAGAACTAATACTAATAATGTTTAAGAACAATATAATATGTTTAGATAAAATAATTAAAAATCACATCAAATAAAAAAATAAAGAATATATCTAATAAAAATAAAAAAATAAAAAGCAAAAAAAATAATTAAAAATAATGAAAGTCACATAATACATATATCAATACAGCACGAGGGAGATATGGGGGAGCAGAGCTGCAGTGGAGGAGAAGTGGCCTGTGTGTTAGCTTTAATATACAGGAATAAAGTACAAGAGTCTAAAAACAAACATTTAAAATAAACACTTCATTAAGTGGAAAACAATTTAAATATATACGACTATATAAAACAATGATCTTATAATCATTTTGTGGTTTGTTACATACATGTAACATGTATAGCAACACAAAGAGGGACAAGAAATATCTGCAGTGCCTTCTCATGGCTAACTAAAACTATAAAAAAAGCAGCAAAAGATTTTGATAACACGTGTTTCCATGGACTTACAATACTAAACTCATTTTAAATTATAAATAATTAATAAACTAAAATATTTTACTGCAAAATACAAAAAGAGGTAACAGAGACACTACAGGTTTGAAAGTGTGGATGTTTTGATCAGCAAAACCATGCTAATGCTGACGTCCAAGGTAAATTCATCAAATAATAAAGAGAGTGGAGGTTCTGAAAATGTGTATAGAACAATATCTGACACCATGTTGTCTTTAGAATGCATACAAGCTCCAAAGATAAAGAAGATGTTCCTTCCAGTACTGTGTGGTACTTAAAGATACAGAATGCCTGAAACAAGAATGGGAACTGATGTATAATGAAAGCACCATAAAGACACAGACAGCTATAGTAGGAAGAAGATACTCATCACTTAAATACCATTGTGGAGAAATAAAAGCTAAAACCCTTGAAATGATAAAGGGTCAATGTGTTCAGAAATATAATATTGCTGCACCCAACAATACAGTCCAGAATAGGACTGAAATTGTTATAAAGACTCAAAGTAACAATTCAATATGAAAAATATGGAGGCATTTAAATATTTTCTTCCACTATTCATGTCTGTATGTGGGTGTTTGCGGGTGCCTGCAAAGACCAGAAGAGTCGGCTCCCTAAGAGCTGGAGTTACAAGTGGCTGGGAACCAGTGTGGGTGCTGGAAACCGAACTCGGGTCCTCTGAAAAACAAGAGCTGATAACCAGTGAACCACCCCTCAGTCCCACAATAAATGGAGAATTAATGCCTTACTTTCTATAAATTCATTCAACAAAAAAAACCAGAGATTAACAAAATAAATCCATACAATTGAACATCAGATGGCAATTCAAATATAAAATAAATGAAACATTGACACAAGCTATTAAAGATATGTGCTCTGGTTTGCTATGACCAAAATCAACTTGGGGAAGAACATATTTCGCTTTCAGATTGCAGGTGATCATCTGAGGAGGCCCAGGCAGGAGGAACTAAAGACAAGAACACTGAGGCTGGAATTGAAGCAGGGGCCACGGAGGACTGCTGCTTATAGATTTGCTTTCCAATTCAGGGTGTCCTGCTTGGTGTGGCACTGCCCACAGTCAGCTGGGTTCTCCCACATCAATCATTAATCAAAAGATTCCCCTACAGACTTACCTGTTTCCAACCTTATGGAGGCATTTTATAAATTAAAGTTCATCTTTCTGGATAATTCTTAGTTTTGTCGAGACGACAAAACACTCACCGGGACAAGATGAAACTTGGAAACACTAAGAGACAATCATCAGTCACAAAACCCCATACATTCTGATTCTATCATGTACAAAGTCTATAATAGCACTTACTCTAAAGAAAAGACATTAAACTCTTTTGGTTATTTCAGATTCTAGGAGAGAATGGACAATGGGTGTGATCAAAGGTGGAACTTTCTTCTCTTGGAGGTGATGAAAATGTTCTAACCTTAAATAATGGCTACATAATAAGTATAATAAAAGCATTGGACTGTAAACTTCAGTCCAATGAATTTTACAGATTATCAATTATATTTTAATAGTAGACATAAAAAGGAAGACAAAAATAAAAAAAAACATTTCAGGCATACAGACACTAAAAGAATTCATTGCCAAAGCCACGTGTTAAAAGAGAATTTATGGGAAATCCTTTGGGCAGAGAAAAATTACAGAAGACAGATATAATGATCTAGAGAGGCCCCCCCAAACAATACAAATACTTACAATTTTTTTTGAGTTACCAACCATCACTAGTCATAAGACACTACTGCTGCAAACACCACATATTGTGTAAATAAGATGTAGAAAAATCACACTGAAATGGGACTAGAAAATTCCTCCAAACTAGTTCGTTTTGTGGTGCCAAATTGTGATGCCAAATGTTGTTATGTATGTTATTATCAGGTAAAAGCACTGACTGTCAGACCCAGCTGTGAACTCTAAGAATTACAATACCAACCAACTAGACAGATGTACCTATTGATGCAAGTGTGACATATCCAATACAGGCATAACAAAATACTCCATAATTTGATTTGGATTTTTTTTCTACAAGAGAAAAATCCATGTCTAAAACTGTAAATCAAACTGTAAAACCCATAACTAAAGAGGTCTTGTGGATGTTGAGAGTTAATATGGCTGCTTAGCTTCATTGACATATCATCAATCTACCCCTTAAATATCTACACTCATATCCACAGACAAATAATACTCCCAGACTTGAACATAAATGACTTTTCCTGAAATCAGCAGAGACAAATGCAAGACCCTTGGCTGTACAAGATGCTAAGAATAAACAGCACTAAGGGTTCAATCCTAGACAAGATACTTCTTCCACTGCCTTCAGACTCAGAGAACATTATAAAAGAGGAGACAACATAAATATAAGAGCTAAAGGATATGAAGAGGGACTATGAACTATGATCTTATAAGCAGGGCACAGACATGGAGACCACTAACTCGTAATAGTTGTGCATAGTTGCAGTGGGTCCACAGAAGTCAGGCCCTCCTAACGATTAACTATGAAGAGGGTATAGACTCCTGGGGCCCCACATGCTGCATATCTACTGCTGATCTGTCCCCTTTATGTGGTAAGGAGAAGTACAGTATTTAGTTGTTCCAGGGGTTAACCCACAAGGCTCTGATGGTTAATTCCAAACTCAGGATCGCACAAATGGTTCTGATAAAATTTTGGTGGATACTAAATAAAACCAAAGCCAATAAAGAGGGGAAAGGGCTCTATAGAGAGAAGGAGGCTGGTAGGGGTAGAATTTAAGTAAAAGAAGCTAGGTGGAGGTGGACCAAAATATACAGTGTACATATATGGAATTCTGAAAAAAACATTAATTCATAAACACACGAGTTTGGAAGGGGATGTCTTTCTTTCTATTATTGTGACAAACCTTATGGCAAAAGCAACTTGGGGGAGGAGGAAAAGTTTTATTCAGCCTACACTTTGTGATCACCAGTGATCTTTGAAGGAAGTCAAGGCAGGAACTCAAAAGCAGGAACTGAAATAAGATGATGGAGCCACTATTTACTGGCTTCCTCTCAGGCTCACGGTCAACTGCCTTCTGTACATGGCCCAGTATCAGCATTGAGGGGTAGCACTGCTAACTGCAGGCTGGGTCCCTCCCGGTACGATTCACTAATCAGCAAAATACCCTACAGACATGCTTCCAAGCCAATCTGATTGAAGCATTTTCTCAACTGAGGTTCCTGCTTCTCACATGACTGACTGTAGCTTATGTCTATTAAATAAAAACTGAGAAGCACAGAGAAGAGGAATGACAGTTCTGGGAGGAGGGGCAATGGGTGGGGGAGACATACAGGCTCTGGATGCATAGTAATCATGTACAAAATTACCAAGTGATATATAAGAAAGTATTATTTTAATACAATTTAACTAAACAAATTTTAAGAAAATAAATATTAGTACTGTGAGGAGGGTCTATGATTTTTTTCATCTGCTTTTAGTACCCTTGTCCTTCTACTGGGATGCTGGGTTCAGCCTTGATAGGAGGGTTTGTGTCTATTCTTTTCACATCCTGTTATGCTATGTCCAATTGATATCACTGGGAGTTCTGCTCTTTTCTGAAGGGAAATAGAGAAGAGTGGATCTAGGGGAGAAGGGAGGTATGGGAGATGCTGGGAGGAGTGGAGTGAGAGGAGGCTACAGTTGGGATATATTGTATGAGAGAAGAATAAAGAAAAATATTAATCTATAGAAAGAAGCCAGTTACATATCTTTAATCAGGTAATGTCTGCTTAAAGGAAAATAAGAATACACACACACATAGTTACTAATGTGATGAAAAACTCTCTTGACTTTTTATATTATATTAACTAGTAGATTATCCAAGGATAAATTACAGTACACAGCAAATCTTTAATACAACAAAATTATTGATCAACATCCATAAAAAAGAAGAAAACAGAACTCTGAAAGAGGGAAGTATATAGCAGAGAGAAAGGAGAAATGGAAAACACGTGAAGGCCCTAGACTTAAAAATCACACCAACAATCTCAGGCAATGTGCTATGTGCAAACTGCTGGAGCAGAGCAAAGGGACCTCAAGCCTTACCTCGTAAACATCTACCAGAAACACAGCATACATGGAGCAGACAATATTACTTAGAAGCCATGGAAATGGAAACCCTGCCCCATCCCAACACGAGTACCAGGCAAGCTGGAGTGATATCTCCAAATCAGAGCACCACCAGGGATGAAGGTATTCAGCTTATATTGACAAAGCAGCCAGTTAGTCAAGGGGACATTAAAACCTTAAATGTGTAGACCCAGTAACCATCCTTCCAAATGAATGATGCAAGAGCAACAAATCGAAAGAGAGGCAGAGGCACAGCCATCACAGACATGCACATACTAGAAACCCAGACAGAAATAGACCCAAGATTGGCAGGAAGGCTGCTGAGATAGGATGAAGCACTTTACCCAATTAGCCTGGTTTTTCTGTGCTTATGTTTCCTATGCAGCCTTGAAATGTCCTTTGTCCCCAAGCCCACCCTCATGTAAGGTGTGTGATGTAGCAGGAGACTGTTCTGAAGATTCAGTTTTTAGTCTTCGCAGGGTCCCAGTGAAGCTGGCTGTTGAGTGCCACAGGAATGAAACCCCCAGAAAATCTAAACAAGCCTCACACACACTTAGGAAGGTAGCTTTCTTTCTATCTTTCTGACGCTGGGGATAGAAGCCAGAGCCTCCCACACGCCTGCAAAGTGCTCTGCCACCAAGCTACACCCACCTCTCACACAGACTCTCGCCGTCTCTGGATGATTTCTGATACGAATGCAGTGGAAGTACTGTACAAATGGTTGTTGCACCGCTTACGAAATAGTTTTAAAAGAGTTATTTTTAACACCTGTACATACACAGTATAAACGCAGTTTTTTAAAAAAAATCTTTGCTCTGCAGTCTGCACACATAGAATTCAAACACTCAGAGCTAGAATGTCCTATGCTGGAGACACAACTGACATCCTAAACTCAGGGATCTGGAAGTGGTTCCAAGTAAGACATGGGTTTTTTCCTATTCATTCATTCATTCATTCATTCATTCATTCATTCCATT